>NW_010512501.1:0-41782 GCF_000687285.1 Phaethon lepturus | reverse complement strand
CTCCATCCTGGCTGAAACCAGGACAGATGTGCACTCTGAAAAATCACATATGAATCTGTTGCATATTCAAAGCTTATCCAAATTTGTTGCTTCATTTAGCATGCCATTTATTAATTTTACTTCCAATACCATATTTGATTGTGCATCAATGACACATCCTAACTCCCACTGTTTAGCATCCTCCAACATACTCATGCTTTCCACGTCGGTATCAATTCATTGAATAGCAGTTTATTCTAAAAGTCTGACTGTTTAAAGGAAGCTTATAGCTCAGAGCCCGCACAGGTGAAAGGACCTTGGGGAGATGAGGCATCATGCCTGAACCCAAAGGTAAGAGATGCAATCCCTCACTAACAGCAGCCCACTACTAAGACAAAAGCAGAAAGGTGGAGCAACACAGTCCAGTAGTTTAGTCAATGGGAGCAACTGCCAAAAGATGCTATGAGTTCTGCCATTACCCTGACTCAGCCAGAGGAAAAATAAATGAGTTTGCAGGCAGATCCACCATGATTTCAGTAGCATTTGTATGAGTATTGAAGAACTTTTGACCTATAGAGGTTAAACCATGCATTTTACATTTGTATGAACAAGAAGCACACATGATCCATCTCTGCACATCTCAGCTAGACTGGGTGTTGTAACAATTCTCTCCTACTTCCTCTTATTCTCTTATTTGTCTGGTCCCCAACTCCCAACAGCACTGCTGCTGACAGAGCAAGACAAAAAAAGTAATGTGCTGCACTTACTACATGAGTCATGAGCAAACATCCCTGGGCCTAACCCGGCTAGAAAGACAAGCAAGTGGTGGAAACTAATGCATTATGTACTAGATTACCAGTAAGGTCATGAATAAATTACACATTAATGCAGAACATCTAGAATTCACCTGGCTCTGCATCTAGCTCTTATTTTAGTCAGGTAATAGAAGGTTGGAATTAACTTCTTTAGAATGAAGCCAGGAGACTATAGGCTCACAAATCTTAAAGGCAGAAGATTATTCCCACCTCAGGCACCGCAGCTGCTCTGCACTGCCCTGAAAAACAACTGCTTCTCTCCGTTGTTCATAGAAGGAACTTGGGCTTCTAGCTGTAGGTGCTTTGAGTCACAACATCCCATCCCTGAAGCTCAGTAAAATGTTGTGCCGTGAAACACATGAAAGGCATCTGCTTCATCTGTAGAGATTAACATACTGTGTTTCTTTAAAGCGATATACGTAAGTGCTGTCAGTTTAAGAACTTAATGATTTGATTCTTTTAAAGTCTGCATCATTAAAAACATTGCTCCAACCAACACTAGGTTCCCAAAACCAGTTCTTAACACTAAAATGGTCAAGTTGAGTATTGCCTCTGAACACCAGCAAAGACAAGGAATAAGAAGATAATGTTTCTCATACATAGTTAAAGCAAAAATTGAACAGGACAGATGAAAAAATCTGCACCATCATTGCCATGCTAAACTCCTCCACCTGCCAATAACAGGTTTTTACCATCAGCATGGGGTGCCACGACTAACAGTTAGTTGAAGTCAGATTAAAACACAGGATAAATTACCATTTAAAGTCATTAAGTGATGCTAAAAAGATACCTTTGCTCCTTGCTTCATCAAGTGCATAATTATTTAACACGCAAATGTAACTGGAATATTTCACCTGAATTTACCTCATCTGAAAAGCTGACAGCAGTTACTGCTTTTGCCAGCCTAGCTTCACCATTTAACAGCATGCCTGACAGTCTGATTTCCCCCCACTTATTCCTGACTTAAAAACCCCTAAGGAAAAGCCAGTCAAGCAGCCTGTAATGAACTACTCAAATTACTTAGGAGTTAATTGTCACCAAGTTGAGCTATTAGCAGTATAATGATACGCTGCATTTTAAGGGAATGCCACTTTGGCTGCCCCATGACACTGCCTCCGTTCAGGTACCAGAAGTTTTCCTTACACTTCTACTCCAGGCACAGCACTTGCACCAAGCCTCAGCCTGGCAGAGCAAGCTTTTATTTTCTAATCCTTCTCCCGGTTAGCCTCCAGGTGTAGGAAAAGCCTGACTACCTCTGCCATGCATGTCTCACACAGTAATGCAGCGATGTTCCATGCCTATTAAATTCAAGGAAAAAAACAACTGCTTTGAGTGAAATAACTGGAATTCCAAAACACATGGAAGCAAGGGGAAACATGCTTACTGCTTCCCAGGCTCTGAAAAACAAGGTAAGAAAAACCTTGAAGTTGCTGAGTAACCCATCTTATGACAAAGCAAAGTTAAATAAACAGGCACTTGAACCAGCCTGTGTGGCAGTCAGGGGACTCTGCTTTCTCTTCTCCCCACACATGCTATGAAACAGAAGAGCTCCTAACAGACGTCAAAAGCCAGATCTATACAAAGACAGATCTAGCTTCCCACATACAAACCATATATCATTTCCTTAGCTCAAGCTATCTGATGTCCATTCCAGGCGGAACACTACTTTGGGTAAATACGAGCCAAGGACAATGTGTCCCAGAGGCTTGTTGCAATACAAATTAAACAAGAACATATTCCCTACAGAAATGACAATATGAATCTGAAAATGGCACTAACTTGAACAGATCCTTTTTATTGACACCTCTGAAAATCTGAAACTAGATGTAATTGCAATCTCTCTCTCTCAGTCTCAAGTCTGAAGATTCACAAACTGTGAAAAGCAGGCACAGAAATGTTCATGTCATTAAAAACACAAGACAAATCTAGAAGACCAGATGTGATGTTTTTAAAATTAGTATGCTTAAGTTGAAAATGAGAAAAAGCCAAGTTAGGCATCCAGGAAAACCTTTACTACTGGTGAGATTTGTGCTGGAGAAAGATCAAAGTTTTATATTTTTATTACCAGATTTTCAAGACATCAGAACACAAATGAAGTAAGATCTGCCCTTCCCGCCCTGCCACGTAGAAGGTAAATTCAGTACCTAAGCCTTCCACACCGTAATGTCTATTTAGCTATAGCCACTTTATTATACTTAGAGTGCTTCAAACATATCAGAACAGCGTTGTGAGAAAAGAAGCATATCACCAAACCAAGAAGCAGCGTGGAACGCAACATACAACACTGCCCCAAAGTTAGGCTGCACATGAACACACATTTAGTCTCCATCTCCACACACAGAAAATCAGTGTTATTTACTGAAGTCCTCCTTACAGGCGGAGAATGTTAACTCTGGATTTATCATAGTAGGTTATTTAAATTTGTAAGTTTTTCCTCTGCTACAGAACGTTCCCACAGTATGACAGAGGGAAGAAGCAGGATAAAATTAATGTTAAAACACACATGAGAGTTAAAACCCATATGCTTCAAAAGAAAAGGGTGAAAACTAGCTTTGTTTTATACTGCAGGGAGAGGGGACAGGAGCTTTTTGTCAGCCTTGCTAGCCTGTCTTCTATAGCAAGTAAGTGACTTAAAGAACCTGTAAGAATGTCCTTGATAAACGTTGTTCCCCTACCACTTTCACAGTTAGCAGCATCACCACTAAGCCTTTTAAAAGGATACATTGTCAGAAGCAAAAAAAAAACCAAACTGACGAAAGTTATAAGTACTTCCAAGCACCAAGCTTTTCAGAAATAAAAGGTTATTTTAAGTTCAAAATTAAATTAGTTGTTAACATAACATTACATCTATGTTCCAATGTACTCAGATGTACTGTTGCATTTTATCTTTCTCTAAGACAATGCCAAATTGGAAATATGAGCTTTGGCGAAATCATAATTAATAATCAGATTAAGAATTGCTAACTAGTATTTTTAACTCTCCATGCTTTATGCTTAGCATACCTAATTAGTTTGGCAAGTTATACAAAATTGTTCTGTAAACACTGAAGTTTTTCATAACTCCAACCCTCCAACTCTTCACTATAAAGCTCCTGTGCTCTGTTGGAAAGGCAGCATTATCCACCAGCATGTTCTGTGGCAGAAGGGGTTTTTGGAGCTTTATGAGAGAAATAGTTAGAGAACTAGCCAACAAACAATGAAAGAAAAACCTCACTTTAAATGTTATTCTCAGCAATTGATGAAAGAGATACCAGTGAGTGATTTTCAACTTCATCTAACCAACCAGCCCATAAGGTTCTGCTACTCCAGGAGCTCAAGAAAAACTGTACTTGCATCCCTTAAAATGGTAAGAGAAAAACAACCGTGTAGAGTGGGGGAAAGGACTAGAGGAGAAGAGCAACAACACAAAAAAATGGTCAGGCATGCGTTTTTTGCAAAGCAACTGCCCATTAAATACTTGAAACATCAACTTCTATAACTACATCAAGCTACTGATTCCTTTAGCTGAGATTAAGTAAGCTTGCTAAAATACCTACACACATACTTAACATCTTGAAGACTGTAGTTTTGCAAGCCTAAATTACAGCTTGTGTTAAATATTAAGCAGCTCATATAAGTTAAAATATATTGTTTGAGCGAATTACTGGTGACATTCAATCATGTAAGGTCAAGCTACTCAATTCAACTGCAACAAAAAATATACAGAAAAACTAGCTAAGACCTTACACATCAGCATCATATCACTATCATTTAAGAACTGCAATCTTACTACATTAAAATGTTATTCCCCTTTAAAGAAATCTACTGTCTTGAATCCTCTCTCCACAGCCCAGTATTTCTTACTGTTAGTAGTATGTTAAATAATCTTCACATACCAGTTATGGACCATCAGCTTCTGCACAGCCAGTAGTGCATTGTAACGAACTTGCTGGTCTTCATGATGCATGTGGTTCATTACCAGCTGTTTACCACCAAGTTGTTCAATCACTCTGAAAGAGAGGAGGGGAGCAGGTTTTTTGACATTACTTCAGCTTCGGGGTAGCTATCCTATCCAACCACTTCACGTTCAAGGCATTAAGAGAGGTTAAGTTTTAGTCACATAATATTTATTTCATTAAACATATTTCTTTCCTAGCATATACATCTGACATGTTACAAATGAAGATCTCATACTACCAACTGAACTTTTAATTTTTTTTAATAAGCATTCACAACATCAGAAAGCGTTTGAACTGGACTGTTTGCTCTGTTTGCTACCCACTACCTACTTCCATAATTTGAAACGAACAACAATCAAGGAAGGAGCCCTTTTCAGAGAGGCTTATTTGCTTTACCCAGCTTGCTAAAGAACTCAATATTGGCTTGAGAGGGTTGGCAGGGTACAGCACTATCAATTATTATTTAGGAGGAGGTAGTGCCCTCCCCTCCATAAATTGATGATAAGCAGATTACTTCATTTTTTGCAAGAATGAAGCCCCAATCCGGTGCAGCACTGACTAATTGAAAAGAAAAAAAAAAAAAAATCACACCAACACCTATTAAACCAGCCACTTCGTACTCCTTATCGTGCTTTTTTGCCATTCAAACTGTACTAGAGCCCCGGCTATTCTTGCACAAGATGCAGAACTGGCTGCTAAATTACCACTTCCAGAAAACCAGTGTTTGAGCTGCATCTTTCACTACAAACTTCACCGTAGTAGTGAGCCATAGCTTTTTAATAGCTATACCAAATCCCACATGAAATACTGATGAAACCTTGAATGTCATGAATATATCATTTCTTAAAAAAAAACTGGAAGGCAATGCACATTTTAAGAGCTGAAAAAAGTATCACCATCCAGATGACACTACATGCAGCATCTTGGTCTGTCATAACAAAGAAAGTTTGGAGAGAATTTGCAAGGAATATATGAACTGATTACTCACTAACTTGCATATTTTTTTTTACAACAGTTCTCTCACAGGTCACTGAGTAGTTACACATAATATCTTGTGAAGCGGCTATTGTTCATATTATTCTTAACCTGATGCTATCCTGCCATTCTAAGCTTGCATTAGCTGCTTTTATTACTGTTCTTTTGATGGTCAAATTAGTGCATTACTGCTGCACAACACAGCATGTTTTTGTAAACTGCAGAACAGTATTAGGACATAGCGTGGAGATGAAAAACAGAAATTCCCGTTTCATTTTATAACTCAGTCAAAACCATCCTGGAGACCACAGGGAATATTATTTCCCAACAGTATTAAAACATACAAGGATGTTTCATACAACAGGAATGCATTCAAAAAGTGCAATTGTTTTAAGCTGGAAAATCCTCCCCAAGAATTACAGGACTGACTTAAACACTGAATTTTCAGGAATTGTAAGGATGTAAAAAAGGCATTAAACTCAAAAGCTTCCTTACGCTAGCAGCACTCAAGAAACAAAACGAAAAGTTAAAATCCTATAATCACAAATGGAAATAGAGTATTTCAGATGACAGTACATCACTGAAATTATGGCTGAGAATATGAAGAGTCAAAGAATAGCATTACTGTTCTTGCATAATGCTGCCTACTGGTACAAATTACTTCCAAGCCAGTTTTAGGCCAAAAAGTAAGCAATGGTGAGGAAGGTTCACAGTGAATCCCATTCCTTCAAGTTCCAAACCTGCTCAAAAGACTACTTGTTCTGTTTTCCCTCCCCTCAGCTTCTGCTTACCTTACAGCCGTAATAGAGCCCAGTGGGCCAGTTATGGTACACACACATCTTCTGTAGGGACTATTCCCCATAATAACAATGCACTAAGCCAAAACAGTGGCAATTCAAAAAAAGTTCCTAGATGCTGACAAGCAGATTTTAACATGACCCATTTCCGAGGGAGAAAAAGAAAACAGAACATGACAAATAAAAACAGTTTAGATCATTATAGCAGAAAATAGTCATAAAATCCATCCTACATATCTAAAAGCAGATCAAAGTGAAAAAGGGAATGCAATTAAGCTGTTTCTGAATTGTGAGCTAAAGAAGAGAATGGCTCTAGGTATCAATCTCTTGTACATGCAAAGCAAAGCCCATGTTCATGGCATTCAGGTGATTGAAAGTGTTGATCTTATGTAGCAATAACCCTTGGGCCACATGTAAGTTGTAGACTTGTTGGAGACTGATGTTTAGCCTGCATTTATTTTCAGTGACAGGAAACACCAATGCCATACTTTATTTCTGCTGTTATATTGTCAGAAAATGCACGTTGGTGAGCTTGTTAGAAGCCCACAGTGCTATTGCCTTGAGAACTTGGTCCACAATGTGCAATTTTAAGGCAAGTTAAAATTGTTTAAGCTGACACCATTAGAGAACAGCCAAGCAAAAACATAGTATTTAGTTTAACAAACATTTCCTTTTGTCATACAAAGGGAAAGGTTAGCCAGAACTGTAAATCCGCTGTACGCAGCGGGTAAACTCAAGAAGTTTTAGGTTCTAATTCGCTTCTGCAACCTTCAAAGGCTGAAGGACAATCCAGTTAAGAGTTGAGGATAAACACTTAAAGGAAACAAAAGTATTTAAGACATATGAATTCTATTATTCTTCTAAACCAACGAATAGCATCCATTCTCAAAGTGAGTCATGCAATGAGAGTGTGAAATGCGAACCAGGCGTGGGAGCAGTAAACGACTATATATGAAAAAATATCATGGTAAGAAATGGGCTATTACGTGAGAACTGGCACACAGTCCTTAGGTATTTTAAGCATTTAGTCCTAAAATTGCTGAAGCCACACTTAGTAAGAATACACTAGATTACAAGGAAACTCTTTAGAAGAAAGATTGAGGCATTTTAGTTTGTCCATAAGAACAGAAAGCTAAATAAGCCAAGTCCATAAGCAGAAAGCAGATAAAAGTATTAGAATTTGATAGAAGAATGTTGGTTAGAATAGTATCTAGGGCACTTCTTATTTGCTGATGACCACTCCTTTTGAAGGCTGATGCACTTCTGAATAGGTTTAACAGCCTGGGAGTTGAGCAGAGTCCCACCAGCAGTACATTTTCCTAACTACAGACAGAAAGATACAGGTCCTGTTTATCCACTCAGATGGCTTCATAGCTTTGGTACAGCAACTGCATGGCCATACTAGCCCAAGCATTATGCCACATTTGGGTAGATGGGTGCAAGCTGTTTATAGATTACAGCAAATGCCTAATAAAATGGTTTCAGACAAAGGGCAGCTCAAAGCAGGAGCAACCAGTGTTAGTCCTTCAGCTTTGCCACTTGCAGGCAGCCGTATGAGTTTCACCTTGCTGGAGGATATCTTGCCTCCCCTCAAAATACCAGTTGTCAAAAATCTCTTTTGGAAGACACAGGAACTAATTAGCAAACACACAGTACTGCTCAGTACAAGTAGTACACACTGAACACTTCTGACCTTTTTTAGCGGACCTAGAAAACAGTTAATTTGTTCCAATAATCTAAAAATATCTCCAGTTCGAGTTGCTTACATGACTACAAGGGCTGTGAGTTTTTCTAGAGTGAACAAATCTTTCTAGCATATATATGGCATGAAGTTTCAGTCTGTTGCTCATGACTCTACTACCATCAAGATGGCGTTCTGCACAAGAACTGTTCATGAAAGTCCCAACAAGCCTAGAAGACCATTCTACCTTCCCCATTAAACCCTCTGCAGAAACCAGAAACAGTCCACTTCTTTGCTACAAAAATTAAGTCACACATCCCTTTGGGTGACTGATGAGCATGATTCCTGCAGAAACCAATGGCCCCTTTCTGCTTCAGTGGTCTCTTCACCTTAGAGATGCAATTATTCAGCAAACATCTTTACTCACAGGTTTTTAAAACAAAACAAAACAAGAAAATATAGCAATGACGGCTACCACACCACCCCAAGAACGTTTGAATAAAGCCTTATATGTGTTAAATTATTTGCATCTAGCAGAAGGAGAAACAGTGCCTCCCATAATAAAACATGTAAAAGGAATTGTGGAAGCCTGGCTGTCGGAATGAGGCCATGATTATATCGACTTGAACAACCCTGGCTTTGTTACTGAAACCGATGACTGGGCAAGAACCTTGAGCTAGCGAACTGTCTTTGATACATGAACAATAAGGAGCTTCATACTGTGATAAGCAACTTAGAAGAAACTAGAAACTGCAAGATCAGGGAATGGGTGGTCTATGGGACTACATGTAAAATGACAGTTACCAATCAACAATTAGACTTGAGCGTGTGATCAGCTGCTTGTGGCAAATGGGGAATAATGTCCAGCGCGTGGACCGTGTGTTAACCTATAAAAGCTGTGCATTCTGCTATAATAAACGAGAATGACCATACCCACATTGGGACTCATCATTACTCCGGTTTCGCCTTCCCACTCCGACAAATGACTGTCTGTATATTTTGACAAGAGCTCAGGTTTACAATAAATATCAACATTTTCATGGAAATGTGTATTTGTAAAAGAAAACATGCTAAAATAGAAGAGTGATAACTGAATCTGTGCTAGCATCACTGAAATTACAGTATCAATTGTTTGTGAGAAAAATCTTGTCTAAGATGTGACCTCATCTTAGGTGACAAAATAGACTTAATCATTGTTGAAACAGTCTATCCCTGCTGTAAGTCCAATAGTCATAATACAGGGTAAAAATGATACGTGGCTTAAATTCTCGGTAGCTCTCCTAATTTATTCTGGTGCATGTCTTCTGCTTTAGTCTAAACAACTTATTCAAGACTTCTTTAGACACCGGTTCCCTTCACTGTTAAGAGACACTGAAATATATTAAGTCAAAGATCTAGACTGTATTTTCTCATCTGATCTAGTTTGTGTTTTCTCACCTTCCCAGTGAATTAAACTTAAGCATAACCTGCAATCCCTATATAGCATATTTTAATATAAATAAGCAAAAAAGCCACAGGCAAAATAAATTTATTTATAAATAAATAAATAATATGTAACAACATATTGACATTTTTCTTACCGTTTCCCACGGGGATAATGTCGTACATATTCTCCCACATCATGAGCAGCTACAGCCAGCACTTGTGGGTCATCAGAAACCTCCAGAAGTTTTGTCAGGATTCTAGGAAAAGATTTGAAACAATCAAGTCCCAGGTTTTGGTTTGGGGGTTGTAGGGTTTTTTTGTTTGTGGTTTTCTTCGATGTTGTTTTTTTAAATCACTAACTTAAAATAACTAAGCCTGTTAACTGTAAAAATGCTTTACAAGTCACCCAAACACCAAAGCTAGAACAGAACGTTTTCCATAACATGCAGTTGCACTTAAAACAATGGAAATCCTGCCCCAGTTAACGGAATTACTGAAAGCATTCACTAGAGTGAGTTTAGTGAGCCACATTTACAAATACCTATAATCGAGGTTTTCAAAGTATCTTCTTTTTTTATACAGTGATTTCAAGACCAATAGTTTTGAGATCAAGATAAGCTGTACTAACCAAATACATAAATATTTATAGACTGGGACAGCGGTGGGATACAAACACAAAGCCTACGCAAGGCCAATAAATGGTGCTACCTCTGTTACACAACAGACTCCAGTCGTATTTGCATGCTGTTCCCAGCTCCTGCACTATGGGTTCAGAAAGTGATACAGCCAAATTGCTCATGACACGGCAAGGCAGGTATGACAAGCTCGCTGTCTATCAGCCTTTCCCCAACTCTATTCCTCCCGTCACCTTACAACAGTAGCCTTGCTCAATGCAGGCTAGGACAAAAAGGGAAGATTTTTATGCAGAACACTGTTATACAGAGCCATTTAAAAATTAAAAGGCATCCTAGCAGTTGAGAACAAAGCAGCAATTCTGTGCAACTGTGAATTTCTCTCGGTTCAAGTCCATCAACTTCATTTCAAAAACATCACTTGTTCAGTCAACTGATTTAAAAAGCAGTTCTGTCCTAGCTCAAAGACAGAAATGATGAAAGCTATACCCTGTAATTGACTCCAATTCCATATATTAGTTATTTTGTTAGCATGAATAGAAATACCAAATTGTAAGAATTAGAAAAGTTTCTCAACTCTTAATCTTGTCTGCTTTTTTTAATTCAGTTGTTCAATCAATTTTAGTGGAAAACAGCTACCAGTAACTCTATTCTCTAGCCAGTAATGAGGAGGGGGAAATAATGACACAGATACGAAGGTTAGGCACTCATAGCAAGTTTAAAATGTTAAACATACAGATCACTAGAAAATTAGATTCATTTATGCTTAGCAAGATGACAAATGTGTTCTAATCACAGAAAGTTAGTAACAAGTTGAAATCGGTAGGTTAAAAATTCTATTGGAATTAAAAAAATAACATTCTGGTAAGATTAAATTACCACAGCCACTGCCTCCCCAAAGGCCAGAAAGTGAAAGATGAAACACTTTTCTTTTTAAAAAAAACTCCTTATTTGGACAAGAAGTAGGAGCAGAAACTTGAACCACCATGCTAATCAGAAGACCCTGAAGATCCATAAAATATTGTTGTCCAGCATCACTTGGTTAAGAAGTCATTAATGGCAGAAGGCAGGGAAAAAAAGTGTGTTTAACAGTAAACTCAAGTATACTAGAGTTAGAAAACAAGTAAGCTGGCAGATAAGGGAAAATAAAATTATGTGGCTTGAAGCAAAGAAAGGATTGTCTGTTAAATGCCTTACAACACAAAAGATGAGTTCTGAGGTGCCTCATATCATATTGGAGGGGGAGTGGCTTGTTTTTTGTGGAGTTTGGTTGGTTGGGTTTAGGGTTGGTTGGTTGTTTTTTTTAAAGGAACTATTGTAGATCACTGTCTTTGTGGCAGCACAAACACAACAAATTTACCTAACAGTCCCAGAACCAGGAGAGATGAGTACAGCAAGACATTGCAATTGCTACAGGAAATATTAAGCCTCAACATCAACCTCATGTTGCTGTTGGCAGCATCTAAAATTTTTAAGTCTATAATTCTACACATTTAGCAAAACGGCCTCAGGGAGGAACCTATCAGGCTTATTTTGGTGATGTTTCAGGGCAGACTGATATGCACATAAAGCTCAGATTAGCTTGCTCTGAGATCAGCATGCCTTCTAACATCTCACATGTTCCACTCGACCTTCTGATTTCTGCTAGGTCTGTCACTTGTTAGCAAATACTGAACAGGAAGAACACCACTTATTATCAGTTAATGACAATGCAGTTAAACAACTAAGAGCTCTAGAAGCTATTTAAGACCTAGACATCTTTTGAGTACATACGTTCAGAAGCCAGCAAATAAGTCCTTGACGCCAAAAGGAAAGATGAGCTCCAGCTTCACTTCATCTAATAATATACATACACCAAACACAGTCCCAAGGTAAAATAGACAGACTGCAACATAATGCAGCAAGTCAGATTTTCCATGGAACAGTACTACAACTTTCAACCCACAAGTATTTAAGAAAGGACTTCATTACTCAGATCAATGAAAACACACAACGTAAAACTAAGACTAAGGTATGGTAAAACACTTTTAATTACATCAATTAGTATAGCTGTTTTTCAAGTGAAAGCACTAAGAGTCAATGGCACAAATTTGCATGCAAGTTAAGCTAGAGATAATCCCTCTATTATCATAAGCAATACATTTTGACCAGTCAAAGCAAATAAACAATTCTGCTTTTGAACAAAATGAATGATACCTAAGTAAGGACCTCATTCAAAAAATAGCAAGATGTTCTGACTTGTTTTCATTCCAGATGTTACTTTGTGTTGAAATGTAAAACCTCTATTAGGTACAGGTTCAGTTAAACACAGATTAAAGAATTATGTGATTCAAGACTTGAAAACTTACTTAAGTAGTTCATAATTCTTCTCATTTAGTCTTACAGCATTCTCCCGCCAAAATTTCTCAGACTTGTGTACAGGACTCCACTCCAGTCTTCCTGACTTGAGCTCAGAACTGTACTCATCGAAGGAGCTGCAACACAAAAAACCTAAATGAAATATTGGTTAAGCTTCTATGAACAGAGCTTGAACTGCATGCCCAAGCCTGCCCCTAGCAAGACAAAGCTGGAGCACAACTTGCTATGACACTTTTGGAAGTCACCTCTCTGCAGAGCATGAGAACTGTTCCCTGCCTCAGAGTTCAACACTTCAAAAATAAGGAAAGGCATGAAACTCAAGAGAAAAATTTTATTTCAAACCTACCCCTCCATCTACCCCAAAATACAATTTCTGGAAGGGGGGGGGGAGGGGGAGGAGGAGGAAAAACCCAAGTGACACAACCACAGCATTTGGGAATTTAATTGACTTTTTTGCCTGTTTTCTAGGTTTTAACTTCCCCAACCAAGGATCCAGTCCTTGCCTTTCATCCAGTTCAAACCTTTGACATGAACTCCAATGTGCAGTTCAATTTATGCACAAGAGCAAGAGCTAGGTAAACACTAGCAAAAACTTGAGTTAGTCTGGAGAGTAAAACATATTCTAATCAGACAGTCTTCATCCTAGACTGCAGCTCCTGTAAGAACCCTCTGAAATCCTTCAACAATTTATCAGTTACGAAGATCACATACCCAAAAGTGAAATTTATCTTCTATTCAGTCTGTAATTACTCACTTAGAAAATTTTATGTATAACCAGCATCTCTGTAAGCTCTACTTTATCAACTAGCATTTACGTATCACAATTCTGTATATTATTTAGCCTTAAAAAAGAAAAAAGGTTTTACCAGTGTTAGTATAATTGCATTTTTTTAAAGGTTCACAATGCAAAGCATACCTAAGGTCTTGCACACTCTCACCAAGCTTGTCCAGTAGAAATTTGATATCTTCACTTATGTCTTCATCATCATATTTCTGCTGATCCAAATTCTCTAGCTGCTTTAAAACTTTACACTGAATCATGGCAAGAGCATATTCTTGGCGAGTTTCTCTCTCAGTTGATTTCTCTAATAAATTCTAAGGAAGTAAAAATTTGTTTGTTTTAAGAACTGATTATTTTGAAACAAAGTGGTATTTTTAAGAAATTCATATTGGCACTTTTCAATTTAGTAGGTGACAGAACTGACCACTTCCCAAAATAATCTCTCCAAGGAAGTAAAGTATGAGTCTACCACACAGTGGATGCTTTACACCTACATTTAGTAGCATAAATTGCCTAGCACTGACCTTACTACACAGAAGGAATATTCATATCTGTCAGCAGATTAAAAGAAACTTAAAAAAAAAAAAAAAACAACCACAACAAACCTACCTCTGTCTTGCAAGGTAGAAGTAATGCAACCATATGTGCTGAAAAACACAACCAGCACTGTATTCCAGTTTAGGTCACTTAGACCTTTTTCCTCCTAGGTGATATGCTACCTTCAATATTAGAAAGCATTCATTCATCTACTTTCATAATTTTCCACATCAAATCAGGCTGACTACAAAGACAATTTAAAAAAAAAAGGGCAGGCTTATATGCCAAATCCCAGAGTCTCTGCTATAAACAACTACTTTTATCTGGGATTATCATTTTAGCTTTCTGTGCAGCAATAGCATAAAGCAGGAAAGCCTTAAAAAAGGACCACAAAAAAAACCCTGAAGTCATCTTTCCAACTCAAGAGTTACCACCTGGAGTAGATCAGCTTCTTTTGAATTTGGGAATATTCCAACAAGACATTTTTATTCAAACAGAAGCTTGTTGGTAAAACTGGAATTACAAGCACAGAATCTAATAGTCAAGTTCCAATGTCATTTATTCATTACATTTCTACTCAATTTAATCAGCTTCAAATTATGTTGTTCAGAGCTAGCCACCTGCACTTTTTGATAAAGCTGAAAACATGAATTCCATATAAAAGACAAAGTTCTTAACAAACAGAAGATGTGTTCATATAAATAAACCTTAAGAGCTACCAGAAACCATACAGAAGGAATGTGACTGCATCATTCTCATTCATATTAAAGAGCCATTACACTTAAGGTTTCTAAAATATCATATTAGTTAGTAAGGCAGAACACTACAAATAAATGTTAAAACTTGCATATTGAATGTAAGTTACATTACCACTTTTAACGGCCACATACAATTAGCTTTAACGTGCAAAAAAACCTCGTTTCTATTTCAGTAAGAGAACTGAGAAGTAACAGGTAATTTACAGCAAGTAATGCTAAATTACTTAGAGTTAAAAGTGCTAATGAGAGCAAAAGAACAAATAATGAATCTTATAAGACAAAATTCAACAAGTTCAAGGAGCAGGTAAATAAAGTTTCCAAAGAACTCCTAGTTAAGAGAATTATAGGCAGATGTGGAAGCTACTCCAAATATTATTACCTATTTCATATCATAGTGAGGCATTCAAGCTTTTTATAGTGAAATTGAAAGGATATGTTAGGAAAGTACAAACAAGAACACATGACTAAATAGAATGGATCAGTAAACTCTTCAGTGATTAAAAAAAAAATCTTAAGGTACAAAATGAGTTACAGGTAGGAAACAGACAAAAAACAACATATGAAAAATTAATAAGTAAAGAAAGTAATTGATTCAAAGTAGACAGAATTACCCAATAACTGTTGCTTTATAGAAAAAAATTACATTACATCTACATACTCCATGCAATTAACTTGCTAAAGAGGTGATGCACGTCAAATAAGGAGAAATCAGGTAGTAGACAAGACGTATGCAAGTTGTCAAGACTCATGGGGTACCTTCAGCAATACACAGGGCAGTAGGGATGATCTGGGGAATCATCAAGCCTAGTACTTTATGCAATTCACTTTTTTTTTTTTTTTTTTTTTTTTGCATAAACTGATACTGTGGCCTGTCACACAGGAAAAGGGATATTTTGCCTCTGCTATCTATTTTAATTTTGCTTCAGAACTCACAACTCTCGTGTCTAATTTCTAATCTATTATTTCCTGGCTGCAACTTTATAACCTCATTTTCATGCCAACACTAGTCTTTGATGTTGGAGAAAGAAAATAGGTAAGTTAATTTCCCCAAAGCCTGTAATAGAACCATCTTTTTCTTTCTTAGCCTTTATTTATCAAAAGAACTTGTCTTGGTTTTTGCCTCCTTTTTCAAATCACACTAAACCTAAGAACTAGCAATTATTTCTCCTACTTTTTATGACCTCAGAATTGGAAGAAGTTGAATATAAATTTTTGAGCCCCTCAACTTTTTGTTTTTCCCAAGCTGTCTTGCTGTACATCCCTGCTTGAGCATAAAGACTACTAGAACACCTACAGAGGTCTACATAGTAAGAATAGGCCCTACTAAATACCTCATGCCACTGACCTCCTTCAACAGGATGAATAGCATATTCTTACGATCTACCTTACCCAGAAATTTTATCCAAAAGCTTCTGCTGCTCTGAAGAGAGACCATTTAAGTCACAGAGTAAGCGTCTTTACACAGCTCGTTATTGCTGATCAGTAAGTCAGTAAGCAGCAATTCTCCTCTCTCCATCGTAATTTACTTGCAAGACCTAGTAGTGGAACACAATCACTACCCAGGAAATAAGTAGTTTCCAAGATCTATCCTAGTCAGGATACAAATACTGTTTTGAAACAGGATTACAAATTGTTATAGCACTCCTGTATTACATACAGGAGACTTGACAAGCATGCATGTGAAACTGTGTGCGCATGCACAGTTAGCATCTGTAAACACAAATTGGTACTCTCACAATGAAAACAGCAAGTCTTGGTGCTTAGTTATTCCAAATTATCTTAAACAGGACCAGTGATTTTCAGGTAACAGGGACACCATAAGTCAACTAATAACTCTTATACAGATATCCTCATTCATCTTGACAGAGCCACCAAGAAAAGATTTTTTGGACTAGTAGATAAAAATAATTTCCAAGGCAGTCAGTTGGACAAGCAGATGCATGTTTAAAATAATATTTTTTTATGAAAGCTGTGTAAAGACAAAATTTATCAGGTATTAGTAACTATAGTGTTTTACACTAATACCAGTAGAAAAAAAAAATATCTTGAGTTAAAGAAGGGAAATCACTAGCACCTGTGTTAACACGGGGCTTTTTAGTCAACCTTATCTTAAGACGACGCTGGATTGCAGATGTTTGTTATCTGTAACAGCATGCCTATTACCTGTAGCAATACTCAGAAGAAAAAAAAAAAAGAATTAAGCTTTCAATCCAGCTTACTGATATGGTCTAGCAGAAACAGCTGTGCATCAGCAGCATCTGAGACCTACTCATTCTACTCATTTAAGAGTGAAGCACAGTGCAATTGCAGTCAGCAGACACTTACCCGAAATGCTGCAAGGATGATTCTAGTCACCTTCTCTTTGACAGACTCCTGCAGAATATCTGACAGCACCGGAACAATATTATACCGACGGAGATATTCACACATTTGAGGGCTAAATGCCAGCAGCCACACACAGAAAATCATCTGATACTGGAGCTGAAAGCCACATTTGTTGCTCAAGACCCCCATGATACTGAAAAAATTAACACAGTATACATTTGATTTTTAAATAATGACTGCATAGATTCCATTGCTCCACCCTGAACCATTTACAGACATTATTAACAAGAACTTATTGGAGAGAGCTGCTGAAGATGAGTATACAACACACGCTTCACAGTATCCTGCATCAGTATTTATCGTTACACAAGCAGCTTGTTCGGAAAGCCATCTTTTAAAGAAACAGTTATTTCCTCCTTAGCCTCACAGCCAGAAAGAAGCTTTGCCCATGTGAACTGATGTACTGTATCCATCTTCAGGTTCACTGAGATTCTTTTTCTACTGGCATGTTTAGAGCATTATCTGTCACTCTAGGAGAAACAGAGAAGGACATAGCTACTCCATCAGAGTTAAGAAAAAGAAAGAGTAAACAGACAGAAAAAAAAATCTACATAAATTGAACTTATTTCCTTAATTGTATCTCTCCACAGGAGTGTCCAAAATGAGCTGAAGTAGCCATTATTTAACAAGTTCTCAGAAAACAGCTTATAGATATAACATCACAGATATACAAAGCACTGCTTAAGAAGAAATTGTATCACAAGATCTCCAAGAAGAAATCATGCAGAGGCTTTGTTAGGCTCAAGGTTTGAAAATTTAATAAGGAATTTACAAGTCCATTCCAAAAAAGCTAACCCAATTTAAAAAAAAAAAAAAAAAACAACAAAAAACAAAAATCAACCAACTTATTTTCAAGACCATTGCTATGAAAATTAAGACAAATTCAAACTTGTTGAAACGCAGGGTTATCCTAATGCCTTAATAGTTTATTGAACAGCTTCCTTGGTGAAAAGGTTTGTTTCAAGTAGTGTCATCTTGACACACATGAATACCTTTTGAACTTTCACTTCACTGGCACTTTGACTTTTCTCCATTTCTGAGTATAGGCGTATTTTTTCTTAAAAGTTCAAATTGTATAGTCACCATCCCCAAGAGAGGCATGCATGGCAGAAAAGTTATTTGTAGACAGGCATTTTTAAATCAGGTAAGTGACTACATCCTAGCCTCATGCAGAGCTATTTATGAAGAGAATCTAGATAAAAGAATGACCCACTTGAAGCCATATGTGGAAATAAAAAATTAAGTTTAGCTCTAGAACATGTTACCCTCTTCACTAATATTTCCAGACTGAACAACTCCGAACTGAAGGACAAAGAAGATTAGCAGAAACTCATTTTGTTAGTCCTTGTTCTATTAAATAAAAAAGAGCATCTTCCACTAGAGATAAATGACTGTATTCCCCTTCAGATATTTATTTAAGCTGTTCTTCATGAAGAGTAAAGTGCCATTAAAGCCTCAACATTGGTACCTATATCTGCAAGTTTAATTTGTCTATTTGACTGTATTAATGTTAGAAAACAAATAGGTTTTGTACTCAAACAGGGCAGCTGTCTTTTGCAAGAGAGTTCTACTCCAGAAGAGGTCACTGGGGAACATGCTATTGTGAGTGCAAATATATCTGTATAAATTGAAATAAACGCTCACCAATTTACTCCATCTGCTTCTACCCATGCAAAGCGATATTCGTTGACCCTGAGCATCAGCTGCAGACATCCAGCAACACATTGTACATACTGGGAACTCTAGGTGAAAAGAACACATCACTTCTTACAAGAAGAGTTAGGTAGGAAGTGCTGAAGTTCAGTTTTCCAAACTAGGCTTTACCGGCACACTTCAACACACATTTCTTCAGCAACACTTCTGAGTTAAACAGGGTCACCCTTACAATGCTTTACATCCCCCTATTTAAATCTCACTTAAAAAAAAGAAAAAAAATCTCACAAGGTAGGAAGCAAAATATAAACAAAGAAGAGTTTTGAACAGGAAAGAAACATTATCCAAATGTTACCATTTTACATTACCACAATAGATTTTTATAACCCATTTGAACATGTCTTATTTCAGCATCTATGAATGAAGGCTGTCTTCTGTTTGATTATACTGCCAGAGCCTTTTCACCCACAGGGTCAATTGTTATTCCATTGAGCAAACTTTGGGAAATAAATCAGCAACCTGGTTACCAGGCTTGAAGAAGTTTGCTAGAGGTCATTATAGAAAAAGGAATCTTGAGTTCAGGTTCTTCCCACTCCCATTCTCCAACTAAAAACAGCAGTGGTGTCATGAGAATTGTGTGTTTTCCTATGCATGTGCCACACAGTAACTACTGTGCTTATCATAATGAGATGTATATTTACACAAAATATACCATTAGAAAACTAAGTATGCAAAATCATCCTCAAAGCTTAGGTTTACTTTTTTTCTTCTCTTCATTAAAAGCTTAGCACAGTATACTGTGCTAAGAAAATAACAGTAAGAATAAGACTTTCACATCAGGAAAGCACTGAGAGATGCACCACCGAATTCTATTTTCATTCAGACACCTATATGAACAGTCACAAAGAATCATTAAACAGCTTTTCATCTCGAAAATCATATATTTTCTGTGCAGTAACACATAAGATGGGCTAGGCTCCAGTTCAAAAATGGGTTTTGGTCAACACATTGTCCTTCCCAGTACAGCAACAGAAAGATCCCACGGTACAACAGAAGTTGCTTTTTTTCCCTCTCTTCTTGCTCAACTTCTGGCATTATCTTCACTAATACTCAGATATGCTGCTGACAAAATGTTGGGGTTGTTTTTCCTATAAGCCTTGGTTTTTTACTAAATGTCTTGAAAGTTTTACGGTAGATCACTTGCATAATACAAGGTCAAACCTTTCAAATATTTAAAAAAAAAAATTAGGCAATCCCATTTGAAGAGAAAAGAGACAATAAACAGAATTTAAAATAAAGATTAATTAATTTCTGTGTGTCTCATCAGAGATTAAGACCTTATGTAAAAACTGAGTCCAAACATCTAGGCCCAAATCATCATACAGAACATTCATTTCCCTGTGTAGGTATTCACTCTCACACACCATGCAAATAAAACAGCTATAAACACACAGGCAGTCCTCCCGCTCCAAATAATGTATTAATTTACAACCTGTGTATTACTGAACTTGCAATTTTCTTTTTAAAGTGTCTGTCATAAAAGCATTCTCTTCCAACACTGTTATAAATGAAATTTCACAATAGATCCCTCATTTCCTGTATAAAATGTTACAGCTGCATCTCTAATTTACTCTGAAATAAATTAGTCAGGATCTGCTTGGAAATCCTGCACAAGCCAGATCTGAAATCAGAACACTAATGAAGTCAAGACAATACTTACCCAACTTAATCATCCTAGAACATATTTGCCCTATCAGTTCTGGTGTTTTGGGACCCTGCAGTGGTACGGTACATCCATGCAGTGATAACAGCACAATCAACACAGATTTCTAAGCAGGTTAGAAGAGCTCACAGCTCCACAATGAGTGGTGTTGCGTGCTGCAGAACTATTTACTCTTTTAAGGCTGTATGACTGAAGGCTGTCAGCCTAACAAAAACTAACAGTATGGTACACAGAACCATACATGAAATACCGAAATACTCAATTTCTATGCTCAGGCCATAATTTTACTCCTTATCCATGGCCATGCGTAACAGCCTTTTATCTTTTCTATTTTAAACCCTAGTCTGGTGGTAATTTAAGAGGCTTTTCTCTACAGGAAGTTAGTGCTTTAAAGCTATGACTACATTTAGAAGAAAAACAAATTCCAGGTTCCTGTGTAAGTCTTCTGAAAACTGTGAACACTTTCAGGTTGCAAAAGGAACAAAAGACCAAACTGAATACTACTCCATATTCAAAAGCTATGATAAACCACCCCGTTGTGCCACAACAAAACAGAAAATCCAGTTATGATGATCACTTGCGTTTGCTATACTGCCGCACTTCATCTCCAAGCTCAACAGCCATTATAGCTACATAAAATTCAGTATAGATAAATACTGATATGAAAAGGACAATCCATTTCCCCCTGAATTCAAGCTATTCAAATATGAAAAGCTTACAGCTTTGAAAGCACTCTTGTAATTTCACGTTACAGAGGTTGAGGGGCAATTAGCTTTAATATTTGACGTGCCCTAAGTTCTGCATATCAGAAGAGCCAAAAGCTTCGTAGTCTCAGGTTTCTTCTACAAGTCCAATAGTTCAATGCTAAACAGAACTATTGTTCAAATATTAAATTAATCGCATATAATTTTTTCAAGTTTTAACAAAGAGAATGCTAGATACATCTATAGTTTTAACAACCCAAACCAACTGGTAAAATACATACTTCCACTGCCAGCATTTTCTGTGAAATCAGTGTTTCAAAAATACTTTTGTTTCTTGGCGCCATCACCTGGCACTCTGTTGTCATACAGTTCTGAGTCCAACTACTTTCTGTTACTGACACCAGAACAGCTCTGCACCTTAATCAGAGGAGTGGATAGCACTTGCCCAAAACAGCAATTGGCAGAGTTCAAAGACATACTCACATCACTTGTGGAGACTGCTCCTGCTTCCATAGAACCCGCTGTACCACGTAGTTTCTGGAAAAAAAATGAAATCTTAAAATCAGAGCTGTCCTTCACCCTTACAGAACAGTTTTTCCCAGGTTTCTTTCAATTCTCCCATCTATCTAGTCATAAAAAGAAAAGATTAAGAATGTATTAGATACTTTTCATGCTTAATATACTATGATAATATATTGTATTTATTTCCCCCACACACACACCACATCATGTCTAGAAGAATATGCGTGGAGCTGATCTTGATATATCAAGATTTATTTAAGTGTGGATTTACTCAAGACTTTTATCCATCTTCATCTTAGAATTTGAAAACTGTTCTCTTGAATCTTTCTGAAGGAAATTCCAACTTTAAGATTCTTCTTCCAGGGAAAAAATTAAAACTCTTTTTTAATAAACCCAGTTTGGAAAACTATGAAAAATACACTGTTACTAAATCTACTGAATGCTTCTCTGCTCTCCAGAATCCACTTCTACTACAACATTACCTTAGCGAATGACAAATCACTGGGTTTTGATAAGGATTGAAGGGAAAATCTCCAAAGATGAATACAAAGGAGAACGATTCATCTTTGAAGGACAAGCCAGCAGTAAGCAGTCTGTAGTGAGCTAATGCCATAAAAATACTGTCCAAATAAGTCAGGATTTATTTTGTGTTTCAAGAGACAGAACTAAAATTAAAAGCTTTGTACTGCAGTAAACTGGAAAAAGGACTTTTTTCCCCACAAAAAAACCTCATCACATGTTTTCTCAGCATCCAGAAGAAAAATCACAATGTTAACCAACAGAAAAGGCAAAAACCCTTTATTTTTTACTTTTAATTTACATTTCAAGGACTACAGAAGAAATGATAAAATATTAAGTTAAAAACTATGTGTTTTAATTAAGGGTATTTAGGTTTAAAAATGACAAAGTAAAATTTCATTTTAAAAAAAGAAAACCAAAAATATACCTCGTTTGCACATCTATATATTCATATTCTTAAAAAAAATTTCCAAAGTCACATTAATGTTGAAACAGAAGTAGCTTTTTACCTGTGAACTGAGCTGAGTTTTAATCCAGTTGAAATAGTAATTCAAGTCACTGCCTTCCATAAGTTCCCTCCCCCACGCAGCCAGTTTGGCAATAATTCTTGCTGCCTGAAAAAGAATGCAATAAACAGATTTTTCAAACACAACACTTTCAGGATTCAGTGAGGAGCTTTTCTTCTTTTTTGATTCAGTAAGATTCTGTGAATCCTTACAGAAGCTCTGGAAACCAAGTTTAGGTGAAAGATGTCCCCTTACAGAAATCTACCTGTTTTCTATGTAGGAAACTCTTCATGCCTAGTAATTTTGCTTCTTCACCTTTCTTCTGCTTCTACTTCCTAGCAACTGGTGTATTTTCACACTGTTATCAGATACTTGTAGCTGATAAAAGTTCACAAGGCACCAACAAACAACTCAGAAGAGGGTGGAAAGGAGCTATCGATGGGCTAGTGCTGTAGGACACCATTACAGTCAGAAATCCATCAACAGTAAGTCACTTAATGGCCTAAAAAATATATGAGCGGGGCTACTTGAGGCAGCTACAGCATATGGCAACACAAATGACTGCAAAGTATTAAAGTTTTTTGTACTTAAACTGAAGCAAGTCATCTTCAAGAAAGAAGATGTTTCAAGCCCAGGAAAAGAAGAGCAGAAAACCAAAAGGGAAGGTAGAATTTAAGAATGAAGTTGAGGAGTAAAAATGTAGTCAGGTTAAGAATTTTCATGATGCCTATGGCACAAGTATACATGTAACAAGAGTATATTTCTAGGACAGCCTTTCCAAATTATGTTTGAAGTAACTCTACATTGCAGCCTGCAACTTATTTGCAGAAACATTTGAGACAGCTTACATATAAAGAGCGAGTCTAACCAAGAAACTACTGAAGTAGGGGTTTGTCTGCCTGCGTATAGCTCCATGGTGCAGTGAGGACATCATTCCAGGCACCTTTCCACTTACACTGCATTCAGACATGCAGCACCACCACCACTACTGATTTCTAAAGGGATTATGAGTGAGAGTCTGGAACAACAATCTCTACACTGAAGTGTGCCAAACCCACTTCATATGGATGCAGCCAAGTAACCCTGTAAAAAGCCTTCAGCTTTAAAACATGAGATATTAGATTTCTAGCTTACCATGCTCCTGAGTTAAAACTGCTGCCTGGCCCCTGAATGAGAGACCTTTCATGCCCAGCAGAATTTGAGCCTGGACATAGGGGACAGACTCAAATTTTTGTCTGTCTATGGAGATGCAATGATGTGGCATCAAGTCTTCCAATGTGCATAGTAAAGAGGGGGGAAAAAAACCCAAGAAAACAAAAAACAAAACCACAACCCAAAAAACCCCAACAAAAACACCACAAACCTAAAACTTTGTTTTGAGAACATCCATGTGCTTTAAAAAAAAATATCTGCACAAAGAGTACTAAAAGGCATAGTAAGGGAGCAAACAGTGTTTTAAAGTGGATTCACATCACATGAGGTTATCTGACTTGTAAAGTGATTTGTGTATTTTTGCAGTATATAAAGAAAACCATATCGGAATAACACAGAGAAATACTAGACATAGAAATTTCTATACTATACATTTGAAAGCCACCATTCCAGGGTGATTAATTAGTTTGCATTTCAAGGGTCTAAAAGTTACACTTTTCCTGCATATTTGAGAAGTCAATATTGTCTGAGTTACCTCAAACTGCAGTTTTGCAAGATGGGTCTTCAGCAGCAATACCACCAAAAATCAGAAACAAACAAAAAACCAAAACCAAAAAGAAACAGAACATAAAAACCAGCCACAATCAAAACCCCCAAAAGCCTCCTCCTTCAGCTGCACCAAGTAACCCAGTTACATAGCCATGCAGTGAACCAGTGAAAGGGGGGCGGGGGGGGGCGGAATATATCAAGCCTGACATTTGCCTTGAAAACAGGCCAGCTCACTGTTCAAGTGGCAGCACAGCCCCAACATAGCTGCACTGGCCACACCTAAGGGCAAACACCATGACCTCCCTGGAATTCCTTGTGCCCGTACTGCCACCGTAAGCATAATGCAGGCCAGTTATGTGGTTTTATAGCTTGAGCCACTGATTTGATTCTACCATACCATGCCAGCATAAAGATATGCAGTGAAGAACAGTTCATAGCCATGCAGGCTCTTCAAGCCATAATACAACTTTTATTAGTGAAAACTATGGTCTCCATTAGGAATTTACAGTAATACAAACAGATTTTTCCTCCACAAGAAAGAAAACTGCTGAGATGAAATGGCCAGTTCTTACCACAGATAACAGAAGAATATTAATTCCGGAAAAGTTACTCCATATACACCAGCAGCACCCAATGGCTCAAAGCACAGGAGATACCATACAATGCACATGGTTGTACTGGGCTTGGCTGGCATGGACTTAATTTTCTTCATAGCAGTCCATATGATGCTGTGGTTTAGACTGGTGACCAAAACAGTGTTGATACCATACCAATGTTTCAGCTGTTGCTAAGCCGTGCTTGCCAAACATCATCTCTGTTTCTCACTCTACACTCCCAGTGAGCAGGCTGGGTGAGAGGACCAAGAGGCTGGGAGGGGACACAGCCTGGACAGTTGACCAGAGATATACCAGCTGGGCATCAGTCTGCTGGTGTTGTGTGACTGCTTTTACATCACTTCCTTTTATTGGATTTGTTTTGCGTTCCACTCCTCCTCCCTTTTTTCCCCTTCACTTATTAAACTGTCTTTATCTTGACCCATGAGTTTCCTCTCCTGATTCTCTCCCCAATCCTGCTGTGGGGGACTGTGCAAGCAAGTAGGTGGGAGCTTTCTTGTCAGACAGGGTCAACCCACCACATCAGCAGACATTACTTCTTCCCCAGTATGCTTACAAACCATTTTAAGTGGATTTCAAATGGCATTATAAGAGAGAATAAGGTTCATCAAGGTAAAGATATTTCCCTTTCACAGGATGAGAACTTAAATTCTAATATTTGTAAGGCATGAGGAGCATTGACTGGCTGTTGTTACAAAAGTTATTTTTCTCGATATGTCTTACCGTGCTTAATTAATTCTACAATCCATGCTCTTCTGAGCCTTTAAAACCTGCTCTAATCTCCCAGAAAAAACAATGTCAATAAACAATGTAAGTTTCCTTTCTAAAATGTGGTCAGGTAAAGCTTGTATTAAGAATGACTCATCTAGACTGCAAAAGGAAAACTTTCCAGTCCAGGCAGTAGTTTAGCTTCAAACCCCAAAATCTCCTAAAGAAAAATAAACCCAGCATTTTTCTCTACCATCTTCAGAGACAGGTTCATTTAAAACTTACCATATGCACAGTGAAAAGATCTTGTCGATTTAACATCGGCAGAAAATAGGACCATGCAGTGTTTTTACCACGTTTTGCATAATCAAAGAAGATACAAACACGCTGATGATCTTCCTGTAAAAATTGGGAGAAGGGAAAAGATGAGAGACTTGCAAAAGCATTCAACATAAAGCAATTATTTGCTCCTCATTGTGTTGGCATACATTATCAGAGTACATCCTGGCTTGTAACAGCCCATGTAAATTTTTCATTTTGACAGTTACTTGTGGATACAGTTCATTTCAACACTCCAACATTAAAGTTAGTTTTGGGTCAGGGGGAAACAAGCTTTGAAACCCTAGTTATATCTCAGTACATCAACACCTGCTTGAGTAAAAATGGATGTATCCTTTTGATCAAGCAAGCAGAATGAGAGAAATGAGAGACTAGCTCAATACTGTCATTTTCCAGAGGAACACTACTCCTCATCCAATCAGTTATGCTTGAATAAAGTCCATACAAAGTTTCCCACATATTGCTACTTCCACACAAAAGCCTGTTGTTCAACTTGTCTGCGTGTACTACAAGTGAAACTTTGGAGACGTAAGCTAGTCCTGCCTCTCCATTCCTCTCAATGGGAAGCAAGCTCTTCCCTCCCCGATAAGGCTGCAACTGGTTCAGCTGTTATCTCAGGCAACCTGCATAGCTAGGAGAGGACTTAGTCACTGGAAATCTGCTCTCCAGGGCTTCTAGACTGAGCCACAAGAGACCCCAAGTACCTGAACCTGGGGACCGTGCACAGTTTCTTCAAGCATTTCACCTAGTAACTGCTGTGAAAAGCGGCTATTAAGGTTCTCCTTAAAGCAGACCAGAGAAAAGACTATGCAAACCTGAAGAAAGAGGAGCTCTGCTGTTTCCTAATAGCTTAGAATATAGGCAGTCTTCCAGAAAATCAAATACGTGGATTCTTGCTTTTTCCCACCATTTCCACATACTTTCTAGCCTGGTGGATAGTAAGCTTTCATTCTGAAGAGATGTCTCCCCATTGAGTCAAGCCACTACAACAAAGTATAAAACTCGCAAAACTGTTTGAAACCATGTAATTGGGAAACTCGCACTGAGAACAGTATCTCAGTCTCCACTAACCAATGAATTCAATTTTCAAACTCCCCTAGCTGAAGGGCTTTCCTCCATCAGTTCAGCACCCTATTATTAACTCTACGGACCAAGAATCAGCCAGGCAAGCCTGCTTGTTTGAATCTGACCTGTTAAGCACAAGACAACCTGAAGGTCTCCATGATCCAAACACTGGCATCTTACTAAGCATCAGAGTAACCAACACTTCATTGAAAGTATCAAAGTTACTGCACCACAGGGGCTGCAAATTGCTGTCCTGATCACTGACTGGGGAAGGTCAGATGTCACTAGTTATCTGACAGTCATAACCCTAACAGTGATTAATGCACTATATAGCATCTGTCAAAAAGCACTCAAAAATCCTCTCAAAATGTGTTGTTCAAACTATGAAATAAAATATAAAAAAGTAAGATCTCGGGAACACAGTGCCTTGGTGGAGAGTGTCTGCTCTGTGAGGTCTAGTTTGATGAAAAATGGCAGTTCGATCAAATAAATCACTGTCATCTTCTACACTTGTGCTACACAGAGTCTAGCTAAAAAGATCAAAAAAACCTAGATCAACGAGTTCAGTTTACAAAATAACTAAGGAGGAGACAGACAGGTCTGAAAGCAGAACGGCTGAAATAACTTCAACATGCTGTCAATCAGAAGACTAGTCTGGTTTGCTGTTGAGATGCATAGTAAAGACAGGAGGGAAGGAGTGGAGAACTGCCTGCAGCCCTGAAATACATAGTGCCGCACCTTCCCCAGCAGCTACTGACTACACCGATAAAATGGAAATCATGAAGCTCTGACATGAACAGTTGAATAATTTAGCATCTGTCATTTCCAAAGAAGCATAATGAAGCTCGCTTGGGTGATACTGCTACCTGCACCAACTACCTTGCAGGTTCTTACAGGTTTCACAAGTAACAGACTGTGTAGTATGATGGGGTCACTAACCCCAAGAAACTGTTCCAAGTATTTATCATATGAATAAGAAATCTTTCCTCAGGGATTCCAGTATGCTAACACTCTCCACCTTCAGAAATAAGCAGAATGGTGATATTCTTATAAAGCAATCACTACATTAATTTTACTCCTGGCAGCCTCCAAAAGAAATCTTTCTCAGAACAATGATCAAACCCATAAGTAGAACTGCTGGAACAATCCTAGACAATCCCTGGTAAGCTTTGTGTGTGCTCAAAATACAACTGGTATGATTTTTACAACCTCACAAGAGAAGCATAGAAAGATAATAGAAGAACCACAGACAGTCATTATCAATGCGGACAAAAGCTGGCCACTGTTACCTACAATAGTTTCTAGAAGTTTCAGCTATCAAAGGTAGCTGTCATATTTGTTCATTTCATGGAACTGCAGCGAACATCCTCACTCAAAACAATTCTACTGAAGGAGTCAGTGGCACCATGACAGGCCATGTCCTTCAACAACTTCTCACTTAAAATCTTCACACATTCTGAATTAAGAATACTCAGGCAAAGACAGGGGACTTCATATCCACTGCCACGGATTCTTCTGTCCATGCAGTCTGCAGAGACCCTGCACTAAACTCAGGGTCACAGAGTCAATGGCCAATACGCTGCTTTCTGACAAGACTCTTACACCTTGAAAATGTACAACCAAGGGTCCATAAGGCATCGGTGACAACAGGTTCTACCATCTGAACATGACTAAAAGAAAACAGAAGTCCTGCTTCAGCCTTGCCTAGTGGAGACATGGAGGGTTAGGAAGCCCTGAGATGATGCCATGCAGACGCCTGCACACAAACACTCTATGCCAGCAGCCAGATATCCCTGAATAATGAACTGACACAGAGCATTGCAAAAGCCAGTGCAGCCTTTCAGACACTGAAGCAGAATTTTTAAAGTGAAAAAGGCATCCAATTTCACACAAAAGAAAATATATACTGTGCACCAACATCTCTATTCTCCTGTATCACTATAAAGCCTGGCCAATTTAAAGTCATCACGTTTAACATGAAGAATTCCACACATGCCACTTCTGTGGCAGGGTAAGGCCCCGAATACAGAAGTGTCGGTGCATGACCATGAAGTCAAGAAAATATGTTCATCTAGACATATATGACAGAACCAGTATAGCAAATGAGAGATTACTCAAAACCACTTTCTGTGACCACCTAGAACTAATGTAATTGTTCAAGAGTGGGCCAGTGAAAGTCTTTACCTGTGGGGTATTAATTTCACAGCACAGGAGACGATACCGGCTATCACATACTGTAGCTACAGGCTATGTGCTAATGTCAAAGCGCACAAGCAAAACAAGACCTACTAACACTCACAAAAAGTTCCAAAGAAGGGAAAGTGAAATTATTATTTCTGTGGCCACCAGCACGCCTCACATAGAAAACAAGACCCACTCTTCACAAAAGTGGCCATAATAAACAGTGTTCTCGCACACTAAGATAAAGTTTGTCATCAAATGCATAAACCACAACAAGGTCCTCCCAACTCAGAGTCCTAATCACAGAATAACAGAGGGTCCCTTTTGTGTTCTCTACTTCTTGATATTTATGTCACAGTTGAGAAAGAGTAAATCTAAAGAAAAGAGAAGGTCAGAGTAACAAAGCTGCAGATGGGCATGAATAAACTGTCACCACCACCACTAGCTATTATTCTAGCAGCCAGGGCACTCACTTCGGGCTCTAATGTGCACACAGGCACCTGCAAGAACACCATAATTCCAATGTTATACACACTGTGGAGAGGTTCACACTTTTCAACTTGGCTGTTCACAATACTGAATTAGAAGTCACATGGTTCACCTCCTCGGGCAACGCTCTAAACCATTAAGCTATCACTAGTCACGTTTCACTGCAACCTTGCACTAAATATAACATAAAACAGCAGCAGAGAAACTGTCAACCAGACATCCTATGTGAACACCACGAGAAACCTCACACAACTGAACCCATCTTGTTACATCATCACTCCAACCACTTTCTCTTAGTCTACGAGAGAGTGAAGAAATGCAAAAGCGGGATTATCTGATTGAGTAAAGTCTCCTGCTGACTTGTCCAGGTCAGCACAGCAGTCCTGACACCAAATTTAACAGCCTACCCTTGTAAGTCACTCTATCGCATAGCTACAGAGCGCTACATATTTCATTGAATCAAAAGTTCCTGTTTTATAATCAAACCATGGAGAATTTCAGAACATGTTGTCCTAAACAGTCTAATTTATGTTGGAAACCTGAAGCTGCAGAAGCTATACCTTCTTGCTGAGGGTGGCCAAATTAATACCTTTGTAGGAAAAGCTTCAACAACTTGAAGTCATATCCTATCTACACAACACGAAAGGGCTGAGGTCGCAAATCATACCTTAACAACCAAGTTTTGCATCAAACAATTGAGAGCCAACATAAAAGGATACAGGTATGTTTTATTTTCAGAACATGAATATATACAAGATTAAGTCTCCCATACAACTTTAGTTCTAACATTTAACTTCTGAAGACAAGATCTGAAAATTTAAAAGAATATTTTAAATACAGTATGACAAACACCTGAAGAGATCTGAATTAGGCTAAGGAAACATTCAAGCATGCATTCAAATACTTAAAAATAAGACAGGTTATTGACCTACTTGCAGCATATCATCAACCATAGTCAGAATGTACTGAACCGTCTGTTCCTTGGAGATATGAGTCATCAAGTTTATAAATGTTTTAGCGCACTAGAAAAATAAGACAGACGTTAAAATTAGTATTAGCAATTGTCTTCATTCCTTTTGTTAATATAAAACAGGACCTCATTAATTCACAGTTAAGTCTTACATAAGCATTGAGCATCCCAACATCTTATTCAACTGCAATAAGAGATGAATACATTTGACATTATATTACAAAGAAAGTTTTCTGTCACATTGATCATTACGCTTTACAAATCATTTTATGGCTTTCAAATGAAATAACAAGTACTCACTAGTGGAAGTCAGCAAGATGCTTTGTTGAAAGACTCTAGAAAAATCTCCACCAGCACCCTTTTTTATGGCAGTGGGGAGAAAAACCAAGTAAATTGACAAAACAGCAACAAACTTAGACATGGTTTAAGAAAGCTTCAGCAACTTGAATGGGAGGGAAGACAGGTCACTCTTACCTGTTCACTTCCTATACCTTCTAGACGAATCTTCATTCCTATTTGAGCTGTTTTCTGCCTCCTGAACAGCTCTACTCTACTATTTCAGCAACAGAAATAATAGGCTGAAACAGTCACAACACTACTTTTTACATTCCCTCCTTCCCCTTCACCACGGTCAACTAAAACTGAAAGAAAAATGGAACTCTGAACTGTTACACTGTAATTATATAGTGGCATATAATGCTCACCATATATGCTTTTGCCATGATGCAAATTATGGTCCATTACACAGCAGTCAGCCCATACAATTTGGGGTAAAAAAAAGGAAAGAAAAGGAAAAACAGAACAGCCTAAAATTAAAGTAGAAAAAAGGGCTGGAAAGTTTTGTGTGTTAAGCATATCTCCTACTCTTCACCTTCCCCCCTACCTCACCCAATCCTCTTGATACCTGACACTGTCTGCTAGAACCTCAGGCTTCAAGGCTGAGATTCTACTGCTTCAAGTATCATTAAAGCATCTTTGGGCATCCTGCCTGGACTCCATAAGCCAAATGGCATGGGTCACCTATCAACCTTATAACAGCTCTGTCCCATGCAGATATCTCCTATCTTACTGTGCCTAAAAAATTACACTAGACACCTGTGTTTAACTGAACCCATCTTAGCAGTCAGTGGACCCAAGTATATTATAATTACTCAGCTAGCTAAGCTGAAATCTCACTAGTAGTAGCTTCCATCAATAAACTATAAAACCATCAAGTCGTGGGAGGTGATTCTGCCCCTCTACTCTGCTCTACTCTAGTGAGACCCCACCTGGTGTCCTGCATCCAGCTCTGGAGCCCTCAGAACAGGAAAGACCTGGACCTGCTGGAGCAGGTCCAGAAGAGGGCCACCAAAACGATCAGAGGGATCATGGAACACCTCCCCTGTGGAGAAAGGTTGAGAGAGTTGGGGTTGCCCAGCCTGGAGAAGAGAAGGCTCCAGGGAGACCTTATTGCAGCCTGCCAGGACTTAAAGGGGGCTTATCAGAAAGATGTGGACAGGCTTTTTACCAAGGCCTGTACCGACAGGACAAGGGGTAATGGTTTTAAACTAAAAGAGGGTAGATTTAGACTAGACATAAGGAGAAATTTTTCACAGTGAGGGTGGTGAAACGGTGGCAGAGGTTGCCCCGAGAGGTGGTAGATGCCCCATCCCTGGAAACATTCCAGGTCAGGTTGGACATGGCTCCGAGCAACCTGATCTAGTTGAAGATGTCCCTGCTCATTGTTGGCAGGTTGGACTAAATGACCTTTAAAGGTCCCTTCCAACCCAAACTATTCTATAGCTCTATGAAAAAGGCTCAAAAAAAGGTGACTCAAGTACAAGTGCGCATGATTAAGTAAACTGGGATAAGGAAAGACTTGAGCTAGCTTGTCCCACAGCAGAGTCAAAGTCAGTTGACATTTAATAATTATTTAATAGGTTTTTAAAAGAAAGTCCAACCTGTATCTAGGAAAAAAAAAAAATAATAATAGCAAGTTTTATACTTCTTCCGTAACATCTTAACTGTATACAGCAAACAATAAAATAAGAGTCGGTATGAAAATGTCCTTCCATCCTCCTCCCCAAAAGTTAGATTATTAAAAGAAAGTTACTTGATTGCCTTCTGTTTGCAACAACTCCTGTTTTTCTTCTGGATTTCTTTTCTGTTCAAATCTTTGAATAAATTCACAGTCTTCACCTGAAATCATCTGCCCTCTGAAAAGCAAAATATGAAACCATAAGCAACATTAACAGTTTATGTGGCAAAACTTGGGTAGCAAGAGGGCTGCAGGGGCAGCTTGTATGAGAAGACAGCAGAAGCAGCCCGCATGTCAGACAGAGTCTGTTCCAGCAGCTCCAGGACGGACGTGCCACTGGCCAAAGCTGAGCCCCTCAAAGACAGTGGTAGTGTCTCTGGGAGAGCATATTTAAGAAGGGGAAAAACTGCTGTGCAGTTGCAGACAGTAGAGAGGAGTGAGAATATGAGAGTGACAACTCTGCAGACCCCCAGGTCAGTGCAGAAGGAGCAGCAGGAGGTGCTCCAGGCGCTAGAGTAGAGATTCCCCTGCAGTCTGTGGTGAAGACCATGGTGAGGCCGACTGTGCCGCTGCAGCCCATGGAGCTCCATGCTGGAGCAGATCTCCACCTGCCCATGGAGGACCCCATGCCGCAGCAGGTAGGTATGCCCTAAAGGAAGCTGCAGCCCATGGAAAGCCCACACTAGAGCAGGCTCCTGGCAGGACCTGTGACCTCATGGAGAGCAGCCCATGCTGGAGCAAGTTTTCTTGCAGGACCTGTGACCCCATGGGGTGACCTATACTGGAGCAATCCATTCCTGAAGGACTGTACCCCATTGGAAAGGACCCACACTGGTGCAGTCCATGGAGGACTGTAACCTGTGGGCGGGACCCTGTGCTGGAGCAGGGGAAAAGCATGAGGAGGAAGGAGTAGCAGAAAGGAAGCATTATGAACTGATTGCAGCCCCCATTCCCTGTCCCCCTGAGCCACTCAGGGTGAGGAGTTAGAGAAGTTCAGAGTGAAAGTCTGAGAAGAAAGGAAGGGTGGGGGGAAAGTGCTTTTTATATTTGTTCTTCTTTCTCATTATCCTACTCTGTTTAATCAGCAATAAATTAATGTACTTTCCCCAAGTAGAGTGTTTTGCCCATGATGGTAATTGCAGAGTGACTTCCCTGTCCTTATCTTAACCCAAGAACTTCTTGATGTATTTTTTCTCCTGTCCTTTTGCTGGAGGAGGAGTAATAGAGCAGTCTGGTGCACACCCGAGCAGCCAGCCAAGGTCAATCCCCCAAAACCTACCTTATTTTCTTCAAATTGATATCCCAATAGTATGACTTTACCAATCCTATATCCCACAGTAGAATGTAAGGACCTCCTTTCTGCAAAAGGTCTCATGTACAAAGAATTTAAAATTAATGACAGAATAATCCTTCCAAGGCCTTCCTTATGCTTCACCTCTGCTCAACAGCATTCTCTAAATAATTCTTAAACTTCCAGAAGCTGAATGCAACGGTCAGTGGAAATAGTTGTAAGAACTGAAATAGGCACAACTAGCACATTATGCTGAAATTATAATACATAACATGAATAATAGTCTAATCCAACCTGAAATAAGTGCTGAAAAATAAAATTAATTGTTATTTTAAGCTTGACATAAGCACTGAAGAGAATTTTAAGGAGCACAAATAACTTGGTTCCTAATGCATTTTTAGCTTTCACTAATTACAACATTTCAGCTTTTCCTGGTAGTTTAAAAACTGATATGCATGCAAGTTCATCCAAACACACAGCAAGGGGGCTTGACATAGCAAACAGCTGTGGACACCTATAAGCTAACAGATCTCTACTTAATCTTCTCTTTAACTTAATATTCAAGGGGTTACTGCCATCATCAGTGCTATTTCCGAAAGGTGTTGACTCAGCTGAAAAGCTGGCATAATATTGTTGGGTTTTGTTATAATATGAAACTTACCACCACAACAAATAACAAACTTGTAAAAATATTACAATCTACAGTCAGGCACTCTTCAGGTAAGAAAATTTTAAATCAAGTAGTCCTGAAAATATCCAGGACTTTAATAGGTGACTACCTTTACTAGTTAATATCAGGAGTGCTTCAAGAAAGAAGAAAATTGTGCATTTCATCATCAATATAAAAGTCACAGGGGATGCAAGTATTAGACGTTGCTCTGTTTCAGTTATTGCCAAAACTCATCTCCTCTTACATTTCCACTGAGTCAAATGCCTCTTCCACTTTGCAAAGCTATGTAGCACATATTCTTTTAATACATCTTTTCCATGTTCTGGGTCAGTTTCCAGATGTTCCATGACTAGAGGTTCCATTAAAATCCTCGTAAACTTACAGGAAATGTTCTCTTTTTTTTTTTTTTTTTTTTTTTAATTGGCTCACATGGATTTTTGAAACATAGAAACATAAATAAGACCTACAATGTGTTCTTGTCTTTTCTCTTACTTAAACGGTTATGTCTTGAGGATGGCCTTATCACAGAGCCATATTTTAGCGATTTACTTTTCAAGCAAGGAACATAAATAGACCAGTACCACGCACACAATTCCTGTATTCTAGCTACTCTGTAATAAATATCCTCATGCGCACTGAGGAAAGGCAATTAAGAGTTACTAGATGCAACACTCAAAGCCAGTGGTAGTCCTCAACTAGTTCCTACTAAAACTTAACTAATTATAGATGAAAAAGTAATTAGGCAATGATGACCATGCTGCTACTACATGCCTTTTAGATTGACTTATGTTCTTTCTGTCCTGTTAAGGGTGGATTTGAGTAGTTGTTGAAAGATGAGGACAATTCATTCACCACAAATACTGCACTTAACGACCCGTAACTGGAAGCCTCTCATGTTTCAATCAATGTTGGCCAAGACAGGGATTCCTCTGTATCAATGATATCGATATCAAGTAACCAGATGAGCTGCGTGTTTGTTAAGAGCATTGCCATTTAGGACACACTTCAAAGACAACATAAGGTAAACCCTTAATTTTCAGCTTTACTGCTTGAAAAAAGCTTCAGCTCAGAAAGAGAGATGTTTGTTTATAGCCAGGTTATCACAAGAAGGTCTGCCAACTGTCAAGGAAAAAAAGCTTTCACGCTTTTGCTTTCATCCTACATTAGGCCACAGGAAGAAAAGAAAAAAGGCGAAATAAAAGGTGTGGGGATTGATGTTGCCTTGAAAGGAAAAGAAGTTAGGGTATACTCTTTATTGCTTTGTAAGTACCATTGAAAAAGATACTTTCCAACCCATACAAAATAGTTCAAAGGATTTGACAGCTTTGTAAACAAGTTATTAATATTTTATCAGAGATCTCATACATTTGATTAATAGTTTTAGTAATTTCAAATGCATTCATTTCCATTCATCCCATGGTAAAATTGAAATAACTGATTATTTAGTAAACCTTAGCAACTAGTGGAAAAAAAAAAACCCCAACATGAAAAATGCAGAGCAGCCTCAGACAGCTGTACTAGCTACCATGATACTATTACCACATTTTCCTCATCCCCTCTTCAGAGAGACGGGAATTTCACAGTACCTTTAACCAAACAATACAAGTAATGAAAACCTCCCTCTACCCCTCTTCCTAACAGCCATTTAATTTCTTATTTTCCAGGATGTGTCTACACAGTCTTTTGTGAACCGAAAAAAGTCACTTTGACTGAGCTTCAGCTGTCTGGGTATATCGGTTTAGACCTCGAGTCCTGTAGCCATATTTTAAAGCTTTGTGCTTGAGATACTAAAGCCTGCCTTTGAGAGCACTAGCTACAGAAGAGTAAACTGAAGCCGTGTAAGATTTAGAAAGCATAAATTTGTAAGACCACCATTTTTAAAATCTCTTGGTCTCTCAAGATGACTCATAAACTTGTGATTCGTTCTTTTTATTATGTATTTCCTCCAGTAGCTCTTGTTCCTTTTTTTGTTTGAATGATTTAACAAGTCATTGGAGGTGGGGGTGCTGTGTTTAAAAATAAAAAAAAACAATTTTTTACTACAACTGGAGCAAATATGAAGCCCATATGAAGCTACCACATCAAGGCGTAATTTCTTTTATCCATTTATCCACATTTGTGTTCTAAAAGTCCAAGATTTTTAACCCACTCTAGAAGGTTCCCCCACCCCCAGGAAACTAAAATAGATATTTGAACATCAGAATTGACAAACATGTATGTAAAGTACCTGAAGACACATGCGAAACTACGTACAAATTAGCCATCAGGTATCTCACCTGATTAAAAATGCTGTACACCTACAGTGCAGTAAGATGCAAGTTAAACTCCGAAACAAGTTCATTTTTCCACAGAACTCATTTACTACCCTTAGAAAGCAAAACCAAACTTGCTTCAGGAAAGCTAACACCCTCCAAAGGCATTCTGACACCCTGAAGCAAATACTGAAAGCAATCACACAGTACAAAACAGCAGTGCACTGTATTTTCAACTCACAGAAGGCATCGACACCTCTGAACTACTAGAAGTCTCAAGATCCAAAGGCAAGAAAGTCTGTACAGAACTAGTTGCCTAAACTATGTCTAGCTTCCAAGAGGTAGCTAGACCTACACATCACCTTCTGCTGTTCCAAGTTTTGCCATTTTCTTCTCCCTCAGACACAGACCTGAGCTGGAATTCAACACAAAGAAAGTGCAAATTTTGGCATTAAAAGAAAAAAAATCTTCTTCCACAGCCTAATTTTGAAGAGAGCAGTGAACACAGTGGCAAACCAGTACTATGTACAGTTGTAATACATCAGTATTTCACATTTGTGCCAACAGTATACACAGAAAACATCAAAAGTCAGCAGTTGTGTGTTAGCCCAGTTCGACATTTAGTTTACAGTTATAACCTTCTGAGATGCCAGTTAATCTTTAGCTTGAACGGATTCTACAGGAGAAGTCAGGCTACTAGAGGCTCACCGTTAGTAAGCCATTTTACTTTTGCACTGAAGAACAGAGAGCAGAAGAGAACTTCAAAATGTCTTCCTGTGGTGACCCAGGCTCCAATGTTGTTGCAATTGATGCAATCTTTAAAGCATCTTTATACACATACAACTATCACAGCCAGATTAAAAAAAAAAATTCCATCAGAATTTCTTGTGAAGTTCTTTAACTCCAACTACATAAATACTATCTATAGTTTAAGGAACACAAATTATGTCATGCCTGAGTTGATGTGTGAATTTAGGGAAAACAAACATAAAAATTGTTCCTTTAATGGAAAAACATCTGAAGACTTGAAGTACGCCTTCATATATTTATATGCAAGCTTACCATACTAAATGCACAGACTGCCAGAACAGGAGCTCAAAAGAAAGCAAGAGAAGCATCCTTCAAAATCATCAGCACTCCATCTTCCTTCTACTCTATAGACCAGAACAAACCATCTGACCTGCCTCTACCAGGTGCATCAGAAGCAAGCTGTTTCCACTCGTTAATAATGTGCTTTGTTCCAGAAATGAAGCAATATAGCTGTACTGACTTTTCAACAGATCCTCAAAGACATCATCATGTCCAAACCACACCATTGTAAAAGAGACATATCCAAAACCAGGTATAATTTTATTTCCTCTTTAGAAGCACCACAAGTTCTGCTGATATTTTCCAATAATTAATGATAAGCAAACTCCTCAGCCAAAGAACTACAGTTATCTTCACAACGCTCCACAACCCCTCTGGCACCACTTAAGTTCATCCTTGAAGCTACCTTAGCCAGACAGCCAGGCTGTTACCAGTAAATAGAAAACACAAAGCTTACATTTATTTCCGAGCAATAACAAACAGGACACACTGTCATTGACATACATAGGGCACTATGCTTTGAACAATCTCACAATAGGATCACAAACACTAGCCAGATGCACTACATTAGCCTCCAAAACCTGGCTAACCCATCAAAGAGAGGAAATAACTAGTACGTTCTTCTTTCATGCATTCCAGAACAAAATAAAGTCAAATTCTATATCTGGAATCTGAAAAAGAACCATCAACCCTGCCTCCTGGTCAAAAGAGGTTACATAGAAATTTGCTGACAGGCAAATAAACAAAACTCCCCCATCCTTATTCAGCACTAGAGAGAGAGAACCCCAAGGATGAAGGCAAATTATAAACGGTAGACCATATAAAGCACAGTCAAGCAATTAATACTACACATGTATTCAAAATACAACTCCTTGCCAAAGAGAACCATCCCCTAAACTAACAAAAGCAACAGATGAATCTCACCAGCCTCATAGTCTGAACCCCTATAGACACAGTGAAAAAGATTATCCCATTTTCACTTGGATTGACAGTGAACAATTATACTCCCACTTCCATCCTGAATAACTGCAAACTAGCTGTTCACTTGCCACTAGGACAGCACAGGAACAGCTGCCCAGGCTTCCCATCAGATGGATAACAGGGCACACAGTAACAGCAAAAGCCATTTAGATAGTTTGACAAATATTTGGTAGCTGCCACTGTCACGGTACCACACTGACCTCACTCTTTTGCCTGCAAAGCCACTGTAATGTCACACTGCAAACTGAACAAGCAACCGATATATCTGAAAAAATATCCTAGCAAAAGGAAGTTTCTTCAGCAGATCAGTTCTGTAATCCAGTTTACTATGTAGATATACAATCACAAAGAGAAAAAATAACACAACTGAATGAATGGAATAGGCAAGACTGAGCTACATAGAATCTCATTAATGACCACCTACTTTGCCCTGTGCTAGCATGTTAGCATTTCTCAGCTTGCATGCATACAGTTTTGCAACCTTATTTTAATATATAGCATATATTTATGTACCACAGCAATCTGAAAAAAAACTATCTTTTGCAAAGTGGTGTAACACTGATAATCACAAAACATAAGCAGTGTGGTTTGTACCTCTAGAATCATCAAGATTTCTCCTCTTTCAGTTACAAAGCAACTAACACTGAAGTAATTTGCTATTATACATAGACCTTCAAGGGATAATATTAGTTTGCACTTTGCCAATATTCTTCATAGGTACTTGTCATGAGGAATGCAGGGATGCAAGAATCCTGCATTTCACTTCAGAGTACAGAGGACCAGTAAAAGTCTGTTTCTTCTTCCTGTTCCCTACCCTCATGCACAAATCTGTTTTCCTCAGCTTGTCTCTATATGCGCTGTGGACAATATTTCTCTCACTTACAGTACCATTATGTACCTTCCAAAGTAAACTCTGAGCTTACCTGAAATGGCAGCACAGCTCTCCCCACACTGACTTTTTTTTTTTTCAGCCGGCTCCTCAATTTACTTGTTTCAATTGCTCTCCAATACTATTCTTCCTTTAGTTGAGGTGCAGCTTATTTTCCTGGACTACTAGCCGAGTTTTGCTAGTACAATTTGTATTCACAAATATACAATTTGTAAGGCACTTCAGCAATAGAGATAACATACCGACATATAAGACAACTCTTACTGTAAACTTTTCTTACATCGGTACTCATCCAACAATGATAAAATTGAGAATGGTATTTGAATGATGAGGAAAAAAATGGACAGTCTTACCACACATTTGTGCAAACTTGTATTATTTGTTATTACAGCATTCAGTTCGCAGAAGTACAGTTCCCTTTCTTGTAATAAGTCATAAGAAAATTTTCCCCAACATTTCCATTTAATGTAGACTTTTTCCAAATATTTTCAGACAGAATGTTCTGTCTCTGTCAGCACTGTAACCTAATGTTCCAATGTAACCCAAAATCACAAAAAGTCTAACACTTAAGAGGGAAGGAAGAAAAAAAAAATTGTGGTCAGTTTTTACTTACTGGAGATACGACTGCCAGTTTACTTTGTTTGCCCGAACTTCAGCAGCTTTGGCAGCAATAATGTTTGTTGGGACAGCAGCATCTACAGCACCTCGGATATCCATCTTAACTGATAATTAAAATGTACCTAGAAATGCAAGTCAGATTTGAGATCTCTTACTAAAGTATTAAACAGCAGAATATCTATCGAATATTTTAATGGAAAAAAAAGGAAAATCGTTTTCAGGTGTCCCATTCCCCAAAACCGCACTCTGTATTTCCTGAGAAATCAAAGTTTTATACAGCATGTAAAATGTGACTTCCCTGAAACAAACAAAATTAAGCCATACCTACACACTAAAGTATAACCAATCACAGGTTTGCAAAAATCAAAGATATATATAACATTACTTAACAACTCCGAGCCTTGGAAATTTAAAAGCAAATTAAGTTATTTGAATAAAGACTACTTTTCTGCAATGCCCAAATAGCCCTACAGATAACAGAAGCTGTCCTTCCAAATCAGCACTGATGATAAGGTTTAAAATGCAGTGCATGACCACCCTGCCCCCATATATTAGGACTGATTTTGTTCAGGTATTTGTCTAAGAGTATTTAGACATTAGAAACACATAAACTACAACTTCAGAAAAGAAACACAAGTTACATAAATTAAAAACCATGTTACATAAACTAACATGAGAATTTAAATCATTGCTGTCCAGAAAAAAGCAAACTGAAAAACAAATATGAACAGAAATTCTTCTTGAGGACATACTACATTACCATAAACAGTGACCTTCAGAACTTCTCCTTTCTCCTCTTTTATGGGCTAATCTCCACCTGACTGTGATGCCAAAACAAGAAGCCTTGTTTGCAGAGGCTTGAGACCCAGCTGGAGCAGGAATTCCTCACAACCTAAACTGCATCAAGCTTCTCCATGCAGCTCATTTCTGGACGGTTTTGGCTGCCTTTACAGAAGCAAGTGCAAACTGGCACATTCTGCCCCATCCTTAACAAGTATCCCTCATTTGAATGAAAATACGATTCAAACAAAAGCAAAAAAAAAAAAAAAAAAAGAGAACTAGCCTGAACAAATGGAGCGGCAGAACTGTCCTCCCTTTGAAACTACTTCTGCGAACAGACACCCACAGAGACGGCACCACTTCCTCTGGCCTTCAACGACCACTGAACGTTTCCTAGCTCTGAGGCGACCCAGGCAGCGCCATTTAAACACTCCTCAAGC
>NW_010512500.1:75538-112861 GCF_000687285.1 Phaethon lepturus | reverse complement strand
GGCCCGCGGGCGCCGGTCGCACGACTGCCGGCGCTGCGAAGCCTCTGCACATCAACTCCCAAGGCTTACACCGCTACGCCCGGTTTCGGCAAATTGTAGTTCGTCTCTTCAGTTCTCTCTAAATTTTTCTACCTTGAGAATCGTCTTTCATGCTACACCACCAGGCAGAAAAGTTTGAGATTATGATAATTTTCTGTTATTCTTCTCTGGCCATGTCTGATACTTCCTTATCTGCATTTCTTTTGCTGAAGACATTTGCTGATCTTAAACCTGGCTTGAATGAATAGCAATTGTTCCCTTCTGGTTTTGAAGGTACTTTGTTTGTCTACCCCATTCACTGGCCTGAAATCAGCAAGGCCTCAGATGGCTGTTGCTATGGCAACTCTGTTCATTCAACACTAGCATATAATGAAGACAATGTGTTTTCCATTTAGATGAGTTTTAGAGCAAAAAGAGAGAAGACTCCTGCTTAACAGTCCCTGAGAATGCCAGGGTAATATAATCGGGGTTTCTGTAGCACCAGTAAAACCACGATGGGCGACTAAAAGAGGAAAAGAAAGGAAGTTACGTTGGTATTTCGCAACAGTTACAGCACTGGGCGAATTAATCAACAGCGGGACTGCTTTTCTTTACTCTTTAAGACCTTCTCCACCGAGAATAATTCAGAAATAAATGTTTTGCTCGTAGTTTTTCCTAGCCAAGTGACACTTTGGACACTACTGACCTGCTAATAAGACACCTAAGAGCTTCTCCCTCTCTCCCCCGCTTCCTTAAGCGAAGGGGCACTTTGAAAGCACAATTAAGATGTGTGCCTATGTGCTCGTTTTAAAAACAAGTTTTCATGAACACTGACAGGCAGAACTACCAACGCAAGAACTTTCTCTGCCTCCTCTCATCTGCTGGGTACTGGCCTCACAGGCTACACCTGCGAGGTGAAGAGGGTCCCTCTACAGCAGCACTGCGGATCCACGCTACTGGCAGAAACAAGGAACAGAGTTATTCAAGAGCGGGTTCTTTGAACACTTATGAATCTTATGATTCACTTTTTACATCTACTCCCTAAGTTTTCCTACCTACCTCAGTTACGTTAAAAATAAGCGTAGCTAAGCGTGCATCAGGAGAGAGGAAGCAGAAAGGGCTCTGCTCACCGGGAGAAGCTGCTCCTCTCGCGCACTGGGGCTTGCCCTGCAATTACTGCTGCGGATCGTTAACGAAGGCCACTCCTGAACAGGGTATTTTAAAGAAATTCGTACAAACATGAACGTTTCCAAAAAACATATACCACAGAAACTTGTTTACTCCTTTGATCCACAAAGTCCAGACATTTCCTTTCTCCCCCTCTTCTTCCTCTCCCACAAGCCTTTCTCTACCTTTTTATCTGGTTACCTTGCGGGCTTCACTCAGGAAAAGAAAACAGGGATTTTTGAGATCCCCATCAATAACAACAAAGAGAAAAATGGAAACTAGACATTCTAAGTTCTTCTATTTACAGTGGAAACACTGACTTGAAAAGATTTCTCTTTTCCACTGTTTTTGCAGAGCAGCAGGGAGCAAACACTTCCTGAAGGGAAAGCCAGTTTTCCAAACTCAAACAAAGTCCAGTGTTTTAAAAGTCTTCAAACAGGAAACATCATGTTTTCAACTGACATGTCCTTCATTTAATCAGGTTATCTCCTCCTTGTTTCACTAAGGAGGTGAGTGGTTTCAAAACTAAGTTTTTTTCTTTTCTTTTAAGACATTTATGTAATTTTTTTAAATGGACAAGTAAAAAGGACTAATACCAAGCTGGAGTAAAGATACAGGACCTACATTTATCTACCTTTCAAGTTTTTTTTCCCCATTGATGAAGTTAAGATTTGTTACAGGAGTAAGGAAATGGCCAACTGTAATATACAGGAGGCTCTCTTAGCACGTGGAAGGCTTGTGGAATCAAAGTCGAGAAATCCTGGGTGGTGTTGGTGATTTCAGCCTTTACACAACAGCAATTTGTGAAATTGTGCACATTCACTGCGACACGCAAACCATCCCAAGGATTTCAAACACCTGTGCCACCAGCTTGCTTAAAATTTCCGAAAACAAAATGTAATATTCTCCACACAGATATCCACAGTAAGACGTCTGATATTTCTAATTATCTCCCAAATACAAGGCTTACGCAGATGGAATCAACTAATATTTCTATGTTACCCAAGTGAGCTGGGCTTTGATGGGTTATAAAATTTGGTGACTACCCACGTATTTTGTAACACTATCTAAGGAGGAGGAAGATGTATGTCAAGATCTGTATTTGTTCCTTTGCACTTCTACAGCTGAAGAAAACAGTCATGTTTATGTCTGTCAGATCTTTTCTGGCTCTTCAGTTGTGCTGACAGCCTACAGCCTTGCTTCAGCTCCTACAAAGCTCAAAACCTGCAGCTGCACTAGCTGGCATGCCTCTTCTCGTTCCTCCCCTCCACCCCTTATCTCCTCCCCCCCCCGCTCCCCTCATCTTTAGTTCTAACTTTTTTTTTTTTTCCTGTCTAGATCAAAGGCATATAGTCGCCAAACCTGACTGGGCTCCAAGAAGAGACAAAGGCTGAATTTTAAGGCACAACTACAAATATATTGTACATGCAATCACACACGCATGCACACTTCCCTCTTCTAATTTCAAACAACCAACCCCTATTCTGAAGACCAGCTACTGCACTGATCTCGCTTATTGTCAGAAAACCCAAAAAACAGCCATCATTTATGCAAGGAAGACAGCAATATAAATCAAGACAAGCCCAGAGTACTTGAGCGTAGATTCATTGTCACTTCAGACCTTGACACGCAGCTCTTTGGCTCCTGCCAGCTAAGTCAAGATTCAAGGCTACGATTCCCTAGATAAAACGACAGACAAACCCATTTTGTAGTGTCAGTGCAACCGAAGGGTAAGTCTTGTTTAAACGCAGTAATGCCAAGTTTCTTAAAAATATTGTAAGAAACAACACCGATTCTTGCTGGGAATCTCTGTATTCCCTGTGAGTTACAAAACCACAACCAGCCTTTTAATTTCAGGGTCCGCACGAAGAACCTTACTGCAGAATAACCATACTGGCAAACGAAGTTATGCTGAAGCTTTTGAAGTGTTGGAGATAAACTTCACAATAATACTCAGGTCAAACTATTCATTAAAGGATTCATTTGTTTTCTTTCCTCCTCTCTCTTCTGGCCACAAAACTACTGTAGAAGCAGTGATGAGCGGGGCAGAGCTGTGAAAGAGCAGGACACAAACCGAAAGAGCAGTGCGTGCAACAGCAGAGGGTTCAGAAGATCCACAATGGCCCGGTTAATCCACGCAGACAAGACAGCAGCAGTAAGCACTGCTCCCTCGGAAACAAAGGCAATTTCAGTAAGATTCAGCAACGAATCTGCGGCGTACTTCAGTGTCACCTGTCAGTGTTGGTACCACACTCGCATCTCAAGGCTCTCGGCACAGACCAGCACAGGAGGTTCTGCAGGGGTCTGACTGTAAACGGGAATAATCCCACGAACATCAAGGGATTACTCTCCATGGTTCAGCCATCTCAGTCTTTGCACGCAAGGTGGGGGAGAGGATAAAGTGGCTCTGCAGCCTGTAACATAACGTGCGCGCATCCAGCCGCGTGACGCAGGGATGGCACCAGCTGTCAGCTACAACCGTGTCCCCTAATGGGGTTAGTTTAGGTGCAAGCAAGCCTGAATTAATTCATACATCCTCGTGTGCGGAGCACCCCTCGCTCCGGCAGCCGAGGACCCTGTGGCGTGCAGCAGAGCTGTGAGCTAAAGCCAGCAGGTCGGGCTTCTGTGCCAGCAAGAGCTCCCCGTGCCGCGCTGGCAGCGGGTGAGGAAAAAAAAGGAAACCGCCCGCCAGTAAGAGCTTCTGGGTTTATTAGCTTACGCCCTGCACAGGCAGGGGAATCACTGGAAGATGGGGCACAGCAGGGTTGCTGCTCTTTGAGATATTTCAGATTCCTAACTCTTTTTACCCCTCCTAATTTGCAAGCCTGTGCCTTCCTCAGCGCAATGCTGCTGCGGCACAGGCCCAGCACAGGAGGTGCGTGCCCCGAGCTGCGGGGCGCGGGAGGGGAAGCCCCGGTCCCAGGCCGGCCGCGGCGATCAGGAGATGGAACCACCGGACCCGAGTAAGCAGAAGGCCAAGTCCCTTGCAGCAGAGGCAGGCACAGAGCAAAACAGGGAAAGATGGAGAGCTGCTCAGATGGAAAAACGGCAGTGAACCCCTTAAAGATATGCTGGGAATTCCTGGGGTAGATGGTACTACAACTGAAAAATTCTTATTTATACAAACAAAAAGAAGCAATTTATCAGCTGATGTTTACTGCCTTCATTCCATCTACTTCTATGACACTATGATAATGTATATCGGCTTATGATGCGTCCCAAAGTAGCAGCGGTAGTTTTTTTGATCTGCACTGAAACACTGCAGGTTCTTGAAAAATAAAGTATTTTCTTTATGTTTTTAAAAATATTTTTCATTTTATCACCTATGCGTGTATAATGGCTAGCAAACTGCAGCCAGGTCATAGGTGGGGTGCCTCCTAGTAAATAATATTATATATAAATAATAAATAAATAACTGAAATAATTTTTTCAGCACAGTTTGAATAGTGAAAATAAACTTGTTCTTTTCACTAACACACTAATAAATGGCAACAACAACAACAGAAGCAGCAGCATACATTTTATGATTCAAAGTTTACAAAATTACAAACTTTGCAGAAATTGCCAGGGAAATATTAAACTCAGACAACAACAACAAAAAAAAAGCTTTAAGAAGTTTCAACTGTCTCTAAGCAAGCTGATTAGCCCCTAAAAGATTGGGCTCACCCTGCGCTGGTTTTGTTAGAATGAACTGCTGAATACAGAACACTGTCCTACTGAACGCCCACTCAGAATACGACACGTTTAAGTAAAATTAATTAGAAGTACTTTTTCCATCATATTCACAAACATGATGTCACTTTACATCACAAATTCTTCCTCATCTCAGGAACAATTACTGAGCAAATTGGAAGCTGAGATTTTCAACCAAACAACAAGATTTTTCATTAAAATCAGACATACATGCAGAAGTCAACAGCATCTAAGTCTTCGTTAGGTAATTAAGTAATTTAAATATTAAGCACAAAGTCCTTACTATTCCACATTCTCGCTGACCATAGCGTGAGAGTCTCCACTATGATGAGACTTTTGAGCAACGGATAATTTTTTTGTAGGGAATGGGGTTTACTCAGGTAGATGTCCAGCAGTTCTGTGGTGTTCCTCCTGTGTTTCAAGGCAGTGCACCAGCTCACGAGCTGTCTAATAAAGATATTACAACACTAGCAAACATCATGACTAAACTAAATCCTAATGTAAACTACTGTTAGAGGGGTATTACATTGTTTTCATTTGCTCTGTAAGTTGCAGACTTTGGGATAATAATATTGCTTGGTAATAGCAATAGCTTAATTTCATGTTGTAACACCCTAATGACTTTATTGTTTCACTCCCATTCCAATTCCAATAGCTATTACCATTTAAACACCTGTATTATCAAAGTGTTGTGGCTGAGTGCCTTCTGGATAATTTACTTATGTTACAAAAGACTAATTCAAAGGAAAGCTATACGTTTCTCTAACTGTTGCACTATTTATCTTTTTAGCATGAACAGAATCCATCAGAAAAGCATGTGTTGATTAAAACAACCAGCCTACAGTCATACTCCAGTTCATGTGCAGGATATATTTCCTTCCACATGATGACGAGAGAGAGAGAGAGAGAGAGAAAAGAACATCAATTTTTACATTTGGAAGCATTTCTAAAAAAAATTCCAAAGCAGCAAGTTCTTGTTACACACAATTAAGACCTTAAAGCTTCTCAAACAGAGATTTTCAAGCACTACATTTAGGACGATGGTTTAACAATGTAAGAAATAAATGCTTCCTCCATGGAGGTAGGCAACACTGTAGAGATCTTCATTTCATGGGTGACTACTAAAAGTCATATTCTTATATATGCAGTGATTTGGACACCAAAAGAATAGGATAAGCCATAAAAGTAATAAACTTATCAGATAAAACATATCCTCATCAGTCTTCAATGACATTAGATGACCAGACCTGCTCAAAAAATTCTGTTCTACTTGCCATTGATAAATATATTAAGACTGAGTTAAAACATCTTATCTTCAATCTTTTTTTAAAAAAGAAGCTGAACAATTTTTTTTTTTTTTACTTCACCTTAATAAAAAAATAAAGTACCTCAAAGAAATGGTAAATTTCTACTGAAAAAAAAAAAGACCAATGCTTAAAAGCATTTTCAAAATCAACTATTTTCCAAACAATTAATTCACTGAAATGTCTTTCATCACAATCTATTTAATATGGAGTCTCTCATGGGAGCAATGTGAAAGTCTGAAATACCCACACATCAGTGACTTCTAAAAGCCTGCTGATCTGAACTGGGGACTCTTAGGGCTGCTGACCCCAATACAGGTAAACATCCCCTATATGACAATACATCCTATTTAGCCTTGTTACGAAACACCAGGAAAGTTCTGTTGTACTAAACATACTGTCTTTTGTCCTTTTAAAAATTTTTGAGGTTTTAAAGATTTAAGATTTTAATGGGTGTAATAAAGCTGTGCTAAGTAGGTTCCCTGTAGTGGTTATATTTGGAAAAAAATTGCTTACCTTAAACCTTTCTACTCCATTTTGTACTCTTTGGTCTTGCTTCGGGACTCAAATGAATCCAGTTTTTGCAGACTGTTATCCACATAAGTGAAAAACCTACAATTACTTTAATTCCATGTGTTATGTAAAAATACTATTCAAGATCTACAAGGTACCACAAGAAAGCTGTACACTGAGATCTAACAGTAAAAGAAAAAATAATTTAAAAATCTCCTTTCCGATCCAAAATATTGCAGGCAAGTTTGACAAAATACTGCCACACACTCTGCTGCTTTTCCAAAAAATTCTCCCATATTGATATTTACCAACAAATACATACTAAAGCTCTGTGAACTTTTGCAGTTAGTATGGAAAGCTGAGAAGCATTTTTAAATTGGAAGCTCTCCCTGCCGAAATTTCCATTAGGGATATTTACACACCTTCTGTATAGCTTTTTTTTTTCCCCAGGTAGGTAACTAAATGAGGTTTGTTTAATATAAACAAAAAATATGTTTGTGCTGCACCATCATGAAATGTAAAGGCTCTCTCTCTGGTTAAGAGGTGTCTGAACTATGTCTATGCATCTCCAAATATTTGTATAAGCATGTAAAGACCTCAACTGCCAACATTCAAGTTCATGTTCTCTTTCTGCCAATTCCAGTAGGATCCAGTAGGACTTTGCCAACCCATCCAGCTAAAATTGGTTCTGAACATCCATCAAACCACCTCTGATTAAAAGACTAAGGTCAGTGTTTCTAAAGTGTACGTATTACTGACATACTCATCCACTACATGGATGCTCATCCTCATTCAACCAATATGTCAAGACTTTTAAAAGTTTATGTAATTTTTCTATAATATTTTTCATGTATTTAAAGAAAACATAGCTTTAGAAGTCTTTAAGTAGGTGTTGAGGTCTATCAGAAAAAGCTCATCCCACCAATGGCTTTGTTTTCGAAGATAGGATAACTCTGAGCATTTATTATTTAATAATAATGACAACTATTATCATTTTTATTATTTAACTCAAAGACTCTCGAGTTCAATATCTGCCTGTGGCACTGACTCACAATATGCCCTTAGGTAAGCAGCCTAATTATTCTATGCCTTATTTTCCTGTGAGTGAAATCTTTTCTATCAGACATGTTGGAAAGAAATGTGCGAGATCCTTGGACCAAAATCCCTTCTGAAAGCATTGAACAATAGGCTTGCTGTATCTGCACATGGAAGTGTAAAGCAACTTATCAATTAGCTAATATTCTTCCTCACACAAAAGCAAAGAGATTTATATTTTACTGAACTGTGTGCTCAAGTTCCATTTTTGTTTTTAACTTCTTTCACATGTGCTGTCATTCAAGTAATTTTCTTTGCCATCAACCACCAAATACATTGGGAAAGGACAGATACAAGAGGTTGGAGAGATGAAGAGAGGGAAAAGAAAAAAAAACATTAAAAAATTATTATTTCTGTGCAATACTCAAACCTTGACATTGATTAGTAAATCAGAATCAATAGTAATTTCTCCCATATATACTATTATTTCCATAGTATAAAGTATAGTCATTATTTCCATAGTCCAATACCCAGACTTATTCTCAAAACAGAAATATGTTTACATAACATTTTTGAAGGAAAAAAGATTATTTCAGCTTCTTCTCATTAATAGTATTGACCAAATTATGGTGGTTCATTTGTTCTTCTATATAGAAAACAACTGCCCTCTGGTTAAAAAGATAAAGTTATATTAGCTTCTAATTTCCATTTTCAAAGGTATGTTTATGGAATATTTAAATTTGTAATAATTTTTCCTAGCACACATAATGACTAGTCTGTGTTCTCTCCTGTGCTCCCGATTTGCCCATTCCATTCACCCTCACCCTACATTCTAATTACAAATATAATTATAAATTTACATTTTAATTTAGGTATCTGTGTGAATTTCCATGTATAATAAATGGAATTGCTAACTTAACACAGAGAAAAAACTAACATTGAATTTCTTTGCTTGTCCCAAGAAATGCATGAACCTGGTTTTGACGATGTGAGAGGACCAGGATGTGGGATGCAGCCCAGAGCCCTAACTGGAGAAACGGCTTTCTTCAAATACTATTTCTATTATTATAGTAGGAAAAAAAAATACTGCATTTCTTAGGAAGAGAACTTGTTTAATAAGGACTTGCATTTCACTGCAACATTACAAAGGTTCTTGAAGAAATTGATATGCACTGAATTAATCACTTGAAGTGACCAGCACTTAAGCAGGAGATGACCTAAGGATGCAACAGCAGAGCATACTACCATGTTTAGCGTGACAGGGAGTCAGGCACAAGCTCAGGCTCAAGAACTGTATTAGTGCCTCCACATGCTGGAATAATTCACGTCTTGATGATAAATTTCCAAAGGGAGAGAGGGGGAAAGAGGAAGGGGGAGAAGAGAGCTCTGCTTAGGCTAAAACCCACTTACTTCTAAAGGCAAAAACACATGGGTATCGGCAAACAGCCTCAATGTGAAACTCAAAATCTTTCTGTTGAAAACAACATTTCAGTGCAGAGGAAATCTACAACTCCGCATCAGTTGGCTCTGCTAAACCAGTCTTGTTCTTTCTCTGTCTCAAATTCTAAACTTGTACTGCGCAGCAAAACCCCTCCATCTCAGCATCCAAAGGTTCCCACCAGTTGTGACTCCCAACCCAGAAGTAATCTGCTTAACATCCAGCTTTGCCAGAAACAGCACAAGGAGACAGCTGCCTTGAAGGAGGGTGGGGAGGGGGGCGAGTCACTAATTTAGTCCACTATTGTTTTTCGGAGGTCAGTTCTAATTATTTTCCAGCACGGCAACTTTAAGGAAACTAAAACATACTGAAAAGCCTCCTACAAAGAAAAAACAGAATCACATTTCAAGGAAGGCTTTGCCTCAAATTCTGCAGCTTTCTGGTTCTCTCCGAGCCAACTCAAACGCCAGGTAATCAAAGTGCATTTGCCAGTTGGTTGGCACCATGGCCACTGGGGACAACCCCGGGCTCAGCAGGTTTCCCCAGGGCAGGATGGTGGAACGATACACACCAGCACAGTCATCTCACCCACCTAAGAGGAAACTCTTGGACACACCACCTAAGCATGTGCACAGATTTTTGGCATCTGAACACAGTTGTGATTCAAAACTTGCAAGTGCATACAAACATCTCTGTTCTGATATAAATCTAAGCTTGAGACTAAAACACCGGGTAAAAAACTAACCCCGATTCATGTAAATACTTGATGAAAGTGCACACAGTATTTTCCACTCCTCACTCTTTGGAATGAACAGCAACACTACAGCACACCCTCCAGAGGAATAAAGCCAGACAAAACCTTTCATTTTTGTCACTGTCACAGCACTCTTAAAGCACTACAGCTCTCGTGGGGCTACAGCCAGTTAGTGCTGAAGGGCGATGAGAACTCCTCGTGCTCCTCGAAGGAAAGCACGTTAGCTGAGCTCTCCCTAGCAGCTACTCTGTGATAAAGGCAGTACTGAGGAAAACGATGTTCCTATTTAAAGCAGCAAGGGAGAAAATTCACCACATGTATACTGGCCAGGGAAGATTTTGGTATACATATTAGCAACATCCACAGAACAGTCTAGTGTAAGATTTGGTGAAGTCTGGCCAGACAGACACTTACAACCCAAGAGATTAATGTAATTATTAATGAAGTTCAGCATAACCTCTGCAAATGGATAGGTTATTAACCACGTGGCAGCTTACCACGATGCGAAACAACGCTGCTAGTTAGCCCAGTAACCTCGTATGCTGCCGGCATGGCTGCGCCCCGAGGTGAGGGAGCACCCACAGCCAGGGCCCCACCACAGCTTCGCTCCAAGCAGCCCAGGCACAGGAGCCTTAGCCAGGCTGCACATCCTTATCTCCCACTAACAGAAACCTTGTTTGGGGGCCACCGGGCATAACAGAGCTCAAATCTTGCTCATGAAGTATTCTACAGGTTCTCGCAGAGAAAAAACAAATATTTAGGAGATTTATTACCCCCTTGTTGTGCCCAGACTGTCACACAGATTAGTACCTTCCATGAAATGTTGCGGTTAAACATTTTCCAGTCCAGCTCAGTTTGCTCCAATTTGATTCTCTGAAAAATCACATGGAGAGTTTTCAGCTGTAAGCACCATTTCTTGCACTGTATTATTTAATTACTGTAAAGAAGCTGCTCACAGACCTGATAAAGCACTGCAGTCCCTAATTCTCTTGACTTGTATCTGACCTTCCAAGTGAAAAGCTAAATAAGGAAACATTCTCACTGGTAATTTCCATGATGTTAACAGTTTTCCGCAACTTGAGGAAGAAAACATGATTTTGCATAACTGCACAACAATATGCAGCCAGCAACAGCATTCACTCATTTACTTACAGAACATTACTGATTTATCCTCAGACTGATTTTACCAAGTGAATCATGTAACAATGAAAAAGTCTAAGACCTCTACTTGGCTGAGACTTAAATTAAGATCCGGTAGCTTATCTAACAGCAAAAAATTATCTTATAATTTAGTTAGGTATAGTGTTTGTTTACCAGGAATCACAAAATTAAACAAAAAAGCATTAAATTTCTCCAATTCTCCAGGTTTTCACTTAACCGTGGGCAGCAAAAGTAATTTAATTTCTCAGTGCTTGACAGTATTTCTGCAGGATATCCAATCGTACCTTTACACACAGCTCAAATTCTTTATTAATAGTGCCAGAAATCAGGGAGAGGGGTGAGGGGATCGACTTTTTCTTATTAATTTCTCGTTTGCAAAGAAGAAGAGGTGGAGATAAATTGCATACCTGTTAGAACAACATGATTTAAAACTTTACAACAGAATGAAGCTCCTGTTGTACCATCTGGTTAATAAGCTGTCAGTTCATTTATTAAGAACTATAGAGATCTGATGGAATTTGGGGAAGCAGCTGACAGCCCATCATATTTCTAATTCTAAGGTACAGCCTGTCTTTCAGTAAAGTTTGAATAAAACAATTCCACACGCCAGGTTTGCAAGTGAGCTATATAAAGAATAAAGGCACTTGGGAGGAAGCCTGTAAAGATCTAAAGCTTTGTAGAGTATCTAGAGGAATGTATTTATATCCAGACACCAAATCAGTCTCATTTTCCCTGCTACACTCCCCAGTGCCTTTTCTCTCCATCCTATACTACATTCTTCAGCACGAGGAGGTTCTGAGGCAGGTTTACAGAAGGCAGTCACTGTTGGAGGGAGGAAGGGTAGGAGTTTTTCATCTCCAAGGCTAAACGGATGAAGCAGATCTTAATGGATAGCCTCTGCAACTGTTCTCAGGCTGAGGAGGTGGTTTGGACTAGCTGAGGAACAAAAACAAGTCTCAGCTTAATCCTAAGAAAAAATGGTGGGGACAGAGGGAAAGAAAAAGCCTTAAGAGTTGTGATTCTCAGCTATCCAAAGTATCCTTTGGAAAAAGGAGTTGTTAACTTCCAGGAGCGGAAAGTGACAGAATGTAACGTTCAGTACCCTTATTGGATGTTTTACTACATCCTTACCAGGATCTTCATTAAAATCCTACTTAAGATTAAGTCAGTGGCTGGTTGCAATGGTAAAGTGGCACCCCGGGACATTGCCCGATGCGATTAAAAAAGCACACAGAGCAGTGCCACAAACCGTAGCTTTTTCAACTTGGACATACCTGTGCGTTTGTTTCCACTTTAAAGAGACTGCACCAAACTTTCTGACTGAAACTATACCAACTGTTAGGAAGTACCTTCCATTAGAAAAGGCGTGCAGCACTAGCCTGTGGGAGCGGCACCAACACAAGCGGCTCTTCTGCTTTGACAAAACAGCGTCATCACCAAAAACACGACACCTGGGACCAGCGGAACCAGTTCTAGTTCTGAATGGTTCAGGTGTAACTGTAACCTTTTTTGGAATGCAAAAGCACGTAACAGAGTCTTCCCTGTATTGCAGCCATGCTTGAAGACCGCATCTGAATAACGTTCAGACATATTTAAAAGATCCAAGTCCATCTGCTGCTGAAGTCGTTACAGGCCTCAGCTTTATTTTCAAGGTTGTCAACTGGCAGGAGGAAAATAGTTTCACCTCTGTTGGTAGGACAAACACTAAGTCACAGAACGATCCAGTGATTTCCCAAAAACCACACAGGAGAGTGACAGAGCCAAAACTGAACCTACATATCCTGGTCAGAATAGGCCAAACAATCAAAAATACCTACTTCTACCTTTTGTCACAAAAGAGAGTTTTGCCAATATCCTTTGACTTCCAACACTTGGAGTTCCTGGAGCTGGCTTAATCTCCATGGCATGACTAGGACTTTTTTAGTTATTTGATTGACAGTAGAGCTCTGAGCCAAGATTGCACTACCGTACATAATTACGTTCACACTAAGCACTCCACAAAATAACATCAAGACTGAAGTTAAACACGTGTTTACATGCTTTTCTAAACTCTAGACTTAACAGTGGCACACGAGTAAATATTTTTATAGCTCAAAAATCTCAAAACCTTTTACCAGCTCTTTTAATCCCCACCATTTTAGGTACTATTATTTACATGCATAAAATTTAGTTACTTTATACAAAAACAGGGCATACTGATTTCTTTGTTATCATAAAGGTACAAGCATGTTTCCCTTTTCATAACTGTAGGTAATGCACAAGGGACCAGAACTTGCAAACATTTTATCACTGAGCATTATACAACAGCGCTTTCCAAAACAGCAGTTTATTCTCTGCTTTAAAACCAGAACAAATGCTAATAGAACAAAAGCGAAGAAACACCTGCTCTACTTGAGGTGTAATGTTATGGGGGTTGGTTTGCTTTCAAATGCAAGCTCCACAGAAGAACAAGCTAATTTGCAGAAACATACTACCTCTTGATGGCTTGAGCTTAAATTTTTAAGATCAAACAAGCAAACAAAAAGTGACTGTAAAACATGGCGTTAACAGTTGGAACATTTCTTTTGGTAAATTATTATTAAGACTTTTCTCAAAAACTTCTCATAATTACGAATTTTGTCACAGCAAACAAGCTTGCCAAACAGCCTTTAAAACCCAGGAGAAAAAAAGCACGGTAAGGGATGACTTTCTTGGGAGCTCCCGTTTCCCTCCTACCTGCTGGGATCTGCAGGATCCCTGGCATGGAGAGCCCTTTCACAGCAAGGTCAGGTCACACAAAGCTGATGTTTGCAGAACATTTAAGAGAAGTCCTACAGGAACTCAAACTGAATGACTTTAGCATTAAACTTCTGAAGATACTTTTTAGAAACTCATCAGAGGCACTGAACCTTCACGAAAATTCCATACAGGCAGGTTTCTGCCTGCATGCAGCTCCTTGTTGGATCAGGACCCAAGATTAATTATTTGTACAGGCCTTCCTGATGAAATAAAGTTCCCTCAGAAAACACTGGTTGAATATGAAATATTTTTCAATACTAGGGCTCCCTGCCAGCTGCTTTAAATACTGAAAGCTTCACAGGTCCAATAATTAGCAGTATCAAGACTTGCTCTTGAGTCAATGACTAAGGTAAGTCAGGGTCTCAAGTCAGGACTGCCCTACCACCACGGCTCCTCAGAGCTCAGGCGACAATGCATGTACACTACTGCTTTTGTTACAGAACGGTGTTCTAGACAAAGCCACTGAGAAACTGGAGGATGACAGCATTCTGTTTCATTTAAGAGACACCAGTTTCAAAGCAAATTTTTTCTACAGCTTTTTTGTTCATAGGAAATTTGAAAGACTTTGAATTTCTAGTTCATTTGAAATGGAAACTCAGACTGGCTGAAAAATCCTATTTCTCATACACTTCTCAGTTATAAAATAGGGAATTTTCAAGGTTTTAAACTCACTGTGTGTTCTGTTTTAAACACATGTATGAGAATAATCAAAACATACAGAATATTTTAAACATGTTACCATCATCTTTTACGATGCTGAGGTGCTAATGGGGTTAAGTGTTAAAAGAAATGCTTCTTCAAATAAGACAGCAGAATGCTGTTCAGAATCTTATGCTTAATATGCCTGCCATTCACATGGAAGCATGTCGCCCAGCCTTCTCTTCTTAAATCACCTCCGTAACTTCAGTGTTGCAGATTTATTTGGAATAGAAATGGGGGGAGGGAAGGAAGAGAGGGTAGAAGAAACCAAAAGCATTCTTCAGTTCTCAAAATACGTTAAAATACATGACGCTTTCTATATCACAGCAAGTTTTACTTTTTCAAAATTCAAAATGTGCATGTTTTTTCAGGCATCATTGATTGCCACTAGCAGTGTGCAAACCTCCAAACTCTCAGAGGTTTCCAGAAGTTGACGTACTTACCAGCATCTAAATCCTGGGAGAGTTTCAATTTTTCCTGATTCCCAAATGGTCACAAATATTTCAAGAATAGCCTTTTCTGTGGTATTTCTCTTTTCTCTTCCAAACAAACCCAGCAGTTCAGAGGCATGTGAAAAATGCTGTAAAATGCCTCTTGTACTTTCCTCAACCATCTAAAAAGGACCAAAGTTTTGGATAAACGTTTGCTTTTTGAAGCAGGATACACAATGGTAACCCGTGACAAGCATTATGAATGCTCTTTGCAGAAGTTCTCCTCCCATTACAGCCCAAATGGGAGCATCAAAATCCCTTCTTCCTGAAGTCACAAAATCTTGATGCACTTGCACCTCTTACAGCAAGGGTCAGAATCCAGCAGAGTCACCTGCTATGCTATCTCATTTACAAAAAGAGTTATCTTTTTCCATATTTCGCTCATAGGACTTATTGGAGCCAAGAGCCGATTTCTACTTTTAACCTTTTGATAACCTTGCAACAATACCACTGCCCGGCAAGCAATTGGGCCTTGCTGTTCATTGATTTCAGCAAGAAGCAGGTTTTGCACAAGGATGCATTATCTTCCCGAGACTGGAAAAGATTTATATAATGAAACCTTGATAAAAATCAGCTCTTGAGAAGGTCTGAAAAACTCTAAGTGAGGCAACAAATAGGTTTAAAATTATGTTCGATATAACACCAGCTGAGGCCAAGAAATTTCACTGTATCACAACTAATTTCATCAGATGTATGTTCCTATGCTTCGCCTCAACTATAGACCCCTTGTATTTGAGAAATTAGGGGATAACCTACACTTTTTCTGACCTCATAACAAAACATCAATAATGCAAGAACTTTACTTCATGAAGGGAGAAATTTCAACAAAAATAAGTTGTTTAAAAAAAATAAAACCCCCAAAAACCCCAAGTGGAGTCTTTTGCTGCCAATGAGTCTCAATTTCTTTTTCGTCAAGTATCCACAGGTACTTCACAGCAGACTGTAATGATTTCGGCCTTTGCTGAAACACGTTCCCACTGAAAACCATCACTGCATCATCACCCTTCTGTAGCAGTCTCAGCACAAGGCTTAACGTATAAGGTATTGCCGACAGACGACCGCTACAAAGCCTATTCTGTCAGCAGCGCTGCTCTCTGGTTTACCTTCATCTGCCAGCCTGTCACTTATAGCCGGTCCGCAGCTGCTTGGTGAGCAGCTCTGCCAGCCCTGCTGCAGCAGAGCAGGCTGCCGGGAAAGGGACCAGACAGCTCGAGGTGAAACCAGCTCAGCCGTCCCGAGACCAGCCATGCCTCCTCACCCATCGCCGCCGTTAGTCGCGCTTGTGCAACACAAACACCGCGCATTTGAACGGCGCGTGCTTTGCTGGGGACCAGCTGCATGCTAACTTTTACAAAGGTGCTCATTAAAGCCTCCATTTCCTCTTGTCTTTCGGAGCTCGCAGCACTCCCAACCCAGCCTGCTTTTGAAAATTACACTTAATGCTTCCGCGAAAGCTTTGGCTTTTGGAAGAATAAGGTGGGTTGTCTGAGCAACATTTGGGGCCTTTCCAAACAGCTGATCATAGCTGCAGGTCAGTGTAGTTGCAGTATGGCACATCCCCACTAATACAGACAGCCCACAACGGCTTTGTCGCGTGACGGTAATCACATTATTAAACCTGCCTGTATTACAGCAGCGTTGTCAGCCAAGGACCAACTTTGTCTTTATAAATATACCAAAACCCCACCTCTGCTTTACAATCTATAAAGAGAAGAAACAAAGGCAGTGAATTACTCCTCTTTTAGGCAGCGGGACTGCCTGCCTTCCCTACGCTCCCACAGCTATTGAAGCAGTATTTTGCTAGTGCCTCAAGCACAAAGCCCCACAACACATGGCTTGCTGGCTTAGGCAACCTGATCGGCGGTCTCTGCTGTACCAAGTGCTCTGATCTAGTGGTTCTGGGAAAGGGAAACATCTCAAGTTTGTTAGTAAGCCAATAAGCATCTTGCTAGCATCACCTTCATATTTAATTATATTTAGGAAGTAATTATCAGCAAAGACTTTAGTCAGTACCCTCACTGCTATTAGCAAAGTCATGCCCAAGGAACAAACAGGGACAGCATAGGAATATTATTCAAAGCAGTTTGAACCACATGAACATAACATTGTATTCATGTCAGGACGTTCTCTTTCTACTGTCTTGATTTTTTTACTTTTTAAATTACTGCATGACATGACATCTTTTAAAAGCTTCAACAAATTAAACAGCTTGACAGAAACATTATTGGAAAGGAGACTCTTGGCTCTAAGCAGGAGCATAGATTAGACTGACATATTTATCCTTTCTGACATTATAAAACAATTGAAAAGTAATTTTTCTTATGTTATTTTGAATTAAAGTGTTATTTTGTAGTTAAAGAGTTGAGTCCTAGAATTAATTGACTATCACCTGGAAATCTTATTTCTCTTCCTTTTTAAAATTTGGTAGTGTGTTAGTATCAAAAATCTTGAAAAGCATAATTCTGGTGTCCTGAATGCCATAAAAGCAAAAAAAAATCCCCAACCCAAACCCAAAAACATTCTTCTAAAAAAAAAACCAAAACACAAAACACTCCAAAACTCCTTAAATAGGGGGAAAAAAAAAAAACAGTTTTTGCTCCAGAGAAAAGCTGACAGAGTTGCAGTCAGAAGCAAGTAAGGTTTTCCTCCCACTGACATGCAAAGCCATGAGATTTCTAATATTAAACCCTGCAAAAGACAGAGCTGAATGCTCACAAATCAACCGGGCTGCTAATCAAACTCGGCGTCGGGAAAGAGCTCAGCCTGTGGCCAACCGTACTGGCAAACCCTTGCGACACGCCGCGTTACACAACGAGCTCTCCTTCCACGCGGACCAGCAGCTTCTCCGCACGGCAGCGTCGGCAAGTGGCCTGGATGCAAGTCAGTGAACTGGAAGGGAGAGTCTCCCATGTGAAGTTCCTTTCCAGTGTCAACACAAGCATGAAGGGTATCAGTTCAAAATGAGAGGTGAACTGGAACAAGAGCTTCATCGCATGGACTAAGCCAGTCGCTTCCCCGAAGCGGCAGGGGCTGTGCTTGTTAGCATGTACGCGAGTAACAGCGATCACATTGATCGGCTACTTCTGAACGACGGGCCTTCCCCCGAGGAAGCATACATTGTGACCACAACTTAAATACACGATTTACACATCGATGCCACAGAAAAATCTCTAGTTTGATCTAGGAGAAAATATTGCAAATAATCACATACTGGTTTTCGTATTTTAGAATGCATTTTCAAAACTTTCAAGGGCTACACAGTCACTCACAGCATTTATCTGAATAAATTGCAAATTGCAAGTGAGGGTTTTTTTGCTGGCAAGAATCAGAGTAGGAAGGTGACAGAGTGAAGGAACCCTTTTGCAGCTGAGTTGGGCACCAGAGCAGGAGAGCAAGGTTAAAAAGAAATCCCTCCCTCCATCAAAGGCTAGTTTTCCAGAAAGAAAACCCTGCTACCTGTATTTCTGTTATTTGTTTTACAGTAACATCTGTGAGACCCTTTGCCAGATACAAAAGCAAACTGTGACAAGCATTCTCCCAGCAGAGATTTATAATCTAATAACAGGATATGGCATAGGTGAAGAGACTTGTCCAAGGTCACACAGTAGATACACAGCACAAATAAGGATGTCAATACTTCCTGACGCTCTCTCTAGTCCCTTGCCATCTAATTCACATGGCCTCCCTACACCTTTGATGACAAACAAGCAAAGAACCTATTTAGGGTGGGAGGAGGAGGGGGATGATCCTGCAGATGATTATGAGCCTATTTTGCTGATAAAATAAAAGGCTTCCCTTCATCTTTAAAGGGAATAGTTGCAGGTACAGTCTTTTATTTGCTATTACCAGCAAATCAGGACAAGTTATATTAGTAACTTTAACTTTACATCATAAATTAAATTTAATAACAAAAATATGTAAAAGTCCTTTTACTTAAAGACCGATAAGTAAAAATAGCAAAACCTACACCTATCTTCCTTTTGTGGTATTTGTTGCTGCTCACTTTCAACAGACATGTTTTAAGGAGATCTAAAGCACTAAGAAAAGTAAGCTTAACTATCTTCCCTCCCTGCCTGCCTTTGTTTACCATGTAAATTGCCACCCACACAGCTTCCCATATAGAGCACAGTGGGGTACTATTCACCAACACGGAGCTTCAGCAAATGCAGCTCCTGTCCCCAGCAGGAAGAAGGTTATGCCTGGAGTTCACTTTAAGTCACATAAATTTATCTGGGGGTAACAGGAAAAAAGAGGTCTGATAAGAGTCACTGAGCTAATCCAACTTATGCCTAATGGATTTGAGGGTGGGGGGAATGGAGGGAGACGCAGAACGGAAAACACAGAGAAAATAGATCATTTCAGGGAAAGTAATTTTAACCCCACGAATTTGTACTTTACTGGGGTTCCTTAATGACACACATAACCTACACGCTATACTACATCCAGAAATAGGTTAAATCAAGAAACCGAAAAACAACCCAAAGATCCAGAACTATATAGGTTTAAACTCCTCAAAGCAACAGGAATTGTTAACAAATATTTGAGGGGTCCTGTCTTTTAGAATATTATTTTCTTCCTTTCAAAAGCCTTAACAGATGCTATGCCACCTCAAGATCCACTTACAAAGTGCTGTCCTACCACTGTTCAGGCACTCTGTGAAGGCACACGATGCTGCAGACTTCCTCAACTAAGCGTTAACGTTTATTTTTTTTTTTTTACACACTCAACACCCATCTGTGCGCCTGCGAGCCGGGGGTTTATCATACGGGAATGGGGCTCCAAGAGCAGCTCGCTGCTCCCCACTTCCTGCAGGAGGGAGAGGGGGTAGGGAAACCTTCACGTGCCTCAGCTTTCTGTTGGCTAAAGTATTAGCAACCTCAAGAGAACAAAAACTGTAAGATCTCTACATCACTGTATACCACAGCCTGTGGAGGAAAAAACAGAAACACACATACACAAGCTTTGCACAGGGAAAAATATTTCACTCCAAGACCTCAATGCAAGGTTACTGCAGGAGAAGTACTGAAAAAAAAAAAACCCACAAGGAAAGAGCAGAGAGAAACAGAACCAAAACATTCTCACATCCCCATCTGTGAGTTATCTCCTTTTAGAGGCCGACACAGGCACACACACACAATCAAAACCTCTACTTTCCATCAAAAGACAAAAAAATGCCTGTTGTACAAACATACACATTTATCACTATGTGTGTACATTAATTAAAGCTATACTCTTAAGTTTACAGAGCAAGAAAAAACCCCACTGAATTAACACAAAAACTTCATCCAAAGTGTACGTCTGAGGATTTTTCAGGTATCACTTCTCCAGTTATCTCAGTAATAACTTTTGTAATTTCGAATTTCCATGATGAGGGTATCCCTTGCAGGTTTCAATTAGTAGCTTTTACTGCCTGAGAATCTTTACTTTAATCTAATTTTTTTCCTCCAGTGAAATGTTTTGCCATTAAGCAAAATGGAGGATTAGGAATAATCACAATTAATGGAGCAAATGTTTGTATAATGAAATCATGCTTGTATCAGCAGGCAAAGTGCGAGACTCAGGATAGCCTTCTCCACTCTTGATTTTATACTATGCAGTCTCAGATATTACAGGAAAACAATTTAGAGCAAAAGATTATCCTCTGGCTCCTGATCTGGCATTTGTTTACTAAGGACAAACACCAGCGATGTTATCCCAAGTGACATGTTAGGCCAGCTTAGAACTTGCATTTTGCTCTGCCTCTTTCTTTCTCCCTGCCTTGAAAAGGTTTGGGGGAATATGTATATTTAAGAGGTCTGACTACCAAGGAGTTTTGTGGCTGAGGCATTAAGAAATTAAATTTCCTACTGTCTAGATACCATATTCCTTCAGGGAGATTGCTCTGTGCTTTTAGGTCCCTTTTCTGAAACATCTTTTAGTATCTATTTCCTATTATTCTTTTCTCAAAACATCTTATTCTAAGCACCAGAACTGAGCTACAGATTAGACTATGGGTTTACTGCATAGCAAAGTTACATGGGAGATACACAGGGAGACTGCAGCTGCTGGAAAATTTCACAGTATTCCCTCAAGTCCACCCCTACAATTACTCCCAGGTTAGCTTTGCCCCCAAAGATGGCATCCCCTGCATACGATGACTAGGCAGGAAGCTGCAGAGACTGATCAAATCCCCACAGGAGAAGAAATGAGGAAAGGTTCATTCTCATTGAGAATTTAATGCTGTTACTTTCATTACAAATCAGTCCTTGCAGAATGGATGGAAAACAGCCTGTGTTGTAAGTATCCGTATCTACTAAGGGTCTTGTTTGTAATGCCAAGATAGCCACCTCTGTATGGAAAAAGCTGTGCTTGGGAGTTTGGCTGGTCAAATGTTAAAATAAAGATATTAATTTTGAAAGGACGGAAAAGTCAAGAAAAAGCTAATTCAATAATCTTCACAAAAATTCAGTGCATAGCTCAGAAGACACTGGCAGAAGGTAGATACCTCTACTGCAATAGGAAGACGAATGAAAATATGTATTGGAAAAGGGAGTTTGCTTTCTTAGCAACTTTACTGTGAGTCCTAGAGGCCTTTGTTGCCACCTCATCCGAATTTAGCAATCTGGTTTGCTCCCACTGAAGTTTGAAAACGTACTCTAGCGGTCTTTCTTTAACGTCTAAGGCTCAGTTGATTTTGGATAGCTAATTTCTGATACTTTGAGAGATTAGTAACATGCAATATTGTTAAGTTTGGCTACAGTAGTATTTCCAAGAATTCTAGTCTACTTTCTAAGAATGCTAGTTTGTACTTGTGAACAGTCTCTGTCATTTAATTTCTACCCTCTCCCTGCAAGCGGGTGGGTAGCATACCCAAACCACTGCATTCGAACTACACAAAGTGTGTGCATTTTGCTAAATTTGACTTCTCTGACCAATTAACTGAGACTACTGAACACCACTTTTCTGTAAATATTTGAGTATACCAAGTTTATTTAAAAAAAAACCAAACAGGAAGGACTTCAGGGCAAAACACTCCTCTTCCTTTCTCTTACCTCCCAGGTGCCTGAATAATGGGTCACTATATAATTTCTTCTTACTGTATTTGCCCTGGAGCTGGAAGGCATGGTGTACACTCGGGGCTGTATTTTTCACATGCTAAAAAATTCCAACAAATTTAAGATGATATGTGCCAACACATGTACGCAGTATGCTTTGTTCATTCTTTAAGCTATTTTAAATTATTTTTGGAGTTCCAAAGACACATCTAGATTTACTTTAGTTCTGCCAGCATGTCTGTACAATGCATTTATTGATAGTATGCCCTGTGAGATTAGAGTTTGCTTATGCAAAGCTTAAGACTGCCAACATTACTGTCACATAAAACATAGAGCAATGAGGATTGCTGATTCTGGGGATGGGTACCAGATTACACTGTGCCTTTAATTAGCTCATTCCGCAAAGGTAAGGTCTAGATCTGCTCTCTCCCAAATCCTGACAAAATTGCATCTGAAGCTTCAGTTTGAACCCCGTGTATTCTAATTAGTAGCAAAAAAGTACAACTTGCACACTAGTATGCACACAGATGTTTAGCAGAAGAGTTAAAATGTGGACACATTGTCAAAATGAGATCTGTGATTGCTCCGCATTTGGATTTACTCCGTAGCACATGCTGGAGGGCAGCAGTCCACAACATCACTAACATCCCTTGTGCACAGCTCCTAGCAGGCATGCCAACATGGCAGCTGGCTTCTCCGAGTCCCTTGCCCCCAATGAAACCAACTGAGGAAAGCAGACAGCCAGCTGCCACGAGCTCTTCCACCAGCAAGGAAGCCTGGATGCAGACCATCTCATGGTCCCCGTAACAACTTGGCATACAAAAGTTTCTGTGCTAGTCCTCATGAAGTTCCCATGCAACTTCCCCAACAAAGGACTTCAGAGTGTTTAAAGAAAAACAAAAAGGGCAACAGGGTCTCTAGGGACATCAGCTGAAAAACTGACTTGCGATAAAATTAGTTCTTTCAGCTATACACACAACAGTCTTTCTTTGGCCAACAATGTGTGCCACAACCACATGAATTATTTTTATGGATGAATAGTGTTTTATAGTTCAAGTCTTCTGAACTACCCACTGAGTCAAACTATTCAGCACAAACAAGTCCTTTCACAAATTCCGGCCAAGTTTTGGCTGGTTCTTCTTGAATGGTCCAACGAAAAGATTAGTCACTCATAAATACACACTTAAGAGGTTACAAATCCATTTCTACTGGCAGTTTGGGGATTGCTTACCTTTTCTGTGTGCGATGTCTTTACTCAAGGTGTATGACTGGACACAAAACAAGCAGTACTGTTGCTACTCTAACTTCATAGCCAGCAGAGAAAGAACAGTAACTATGCTGCCTGTTGTCCTTCATTCTCCCTTCTCTCTCCCTCAAGAAAAGCCTCGAAATAAAAAAATATGCTTCAATATACATTTTCAGAAAAACTACTTAGACTAGAATCTGTGGAACTCCCTCATTCACTGACATTGTAACAAAGAAGCCCTGCTTATCCATGTACTTCAGAAAGTATCATGATCCCAATCATAATTTTATACTCTAATTTAGGCAAATATTTTCGTGTTACTCAACAGTTTTTATTTAGAGCATATTCCCAAGCATACATACACGACATTTTATTGTTAATTACTCCATCAGTGTGTGACAGTCTGTCAGGATTCTTACCTTTTCTTTTTAGCCACTTCCAAGTATTTTTTGTCCAAGGCAGAACCGGGGAGCAGGGAGCATAAATTTCTATTAATCAATCAATGATGGCAGTGGTGGTGCGCTCTAGTTTTTCATTCTGACTGCAAAGCAAAATTAAAAGCTGTATTTTGCAAATTTACGCATTATAGATTGAAGCGGCAGCTGGTGGACTGCTGCTGAGACAGACCGTCTTTTCCCTTCCAGTCCCCTGTGACCGAGATGGAAGAATTACAGGACAGCGCTAGCAGCTGCTGCTGCTGCCCCAGAAGCAGCAAGCCAAGGTCTCTGGAAAAATAATTGGGGAGGCGGGGGAAGGGAAGAAGGGGGACAAAGAAGTTGGGGAGGGGAAGGCATTGCCAAGGCTGGCTGCACAAACACCACGCTGCACCTTGCCCTCAAAAGAAACAATTGAGCTGGTTTGGGCTTCCTTCAGCAGACACAAGACTCTTAAACCATTATGAGACTTGGAAACACTAACAATTTTTGATAAGGACTCTTAGAGATTAAACAAAAAAGTGAGCAAAGGCAATATTCCTTCCAGTCCAGTGATTGCAGCAGTTTGCACTTGTATCCTCTAAAAATAACGCGTAACATAATGAGAAACACCCTTCCTTGCAGCTTTTGAAAAGCTTTAAGACAGAGTCATTCTACGGAGCACCCTACGATAGCGCAGGCACAGTCTGCAAGTCAATGCATGCCCCGTCTGTCTCCTGGAAAACAGGGATAACCAAATCCCTTCTCTCACACATGCAGTCATGAAGATAAATGACAACTCCAAGACATGATGTGCAAACGCTAAAGATCACTCACTTTATTAGAGAGATATGAAACCGGAACTAGCGGGAATTATGCCAGTTTGTGAAAAACTGTTCAGTGCAAAACAAGCTCACTTACATACTTGGTCACCTAAGCAGCGGCTCAGTGCGGGAAAGCAATGCCCATTTATGCTACTCACCACACTAATTATAAAGAGTGTCCCAGCAGGGCCGAAAAACACAAATACACTGACTGACAAAAACAACGTCTACCCACATCTCAAAACCTGAACTTCACCCCAAAGCTTTCACATTCCCCAGTCGACCTCCTAGGTTCCGCAGCCCTGTGCCCACAGCTGACCTCCGGGCTTCTAGTGCCCCACTGAACGGGACAGCAACAGGCCTCCCTCCGCAAGCGCTCCTGAGAACGAAGAGTGTTGTAAAACACTAACCTTCAGTTTAACAGAAGTAACCTATCAATGCTCGTTTTCAAGAGACACAGTCTATTGTACACAAACCATGTGTGTCTTGCTGTTCCTTCTACCAACAGACTTAAATGCAAGATACCAGTTGGTCCAGTGGACACTGCTTCATTTCCACAGTGGCAGCAAAGACTTCCAGATAGCCACAAAACAGATTAATTGAAGAAAACATTCAGCTATTCTAAAAGAAAAAAACTCCACCACCACCACAGATGTAGCCTTCTATGACCTGACACAAAGATTTAATAGAAAGATGTACATTCATAGTTTTATTTCTGTATGGTAGAATATGCTTCAGTCTAATTATATAATTTATCTTTTAATTGCAGGGCCTGTTTTCATCCGGTGTGTTTAGCCATTAAAAAAAGAAAAAGAGTAAAGAAAGAAAACATCAAATCATCTTTGAATTAATCTCATACACATAAACCAAGAAATGCTTAAGGTCAGAAGAAAGTACTGCTGGCTGAAACAGTTTTCATCAGTTTTGTTGTGTTAGAATCCCATTCAAGATAAGCCCAGAACTCCGTATACAGAACCAGCACCATTATAAGCAGACAGCCTCCTCTCAGTGTTTGAATTTCACATTCATTTTGGGAAGCTACACCAGTGATTGCTATCTGAAGAAACGACTTTTGATATATCATCAATGTCCTGAAGAACATATCAGTTTATTGAGCAGGGGTTTTCAGACTCTTGTTTCTCATTCAACAGCATTATGCCTCACTCACTTTTTTTTTTTATTTTTTTTTCTTTGAAACTATAGTTAAAATATTGAAATGCCTGCAGAAGACATGTCCTCAAAAATCTAATCACAGGTGTCTGCTGCTAAGATTATCAGGAACTCAACCTGTTAAAGTTTTTTAAAAAAATTAAATAAATCCTTCCTCCTTGGCATATTAGATCCTACCTTGTTTCTAAATCCAAAGAGTACCTAGTCAAAACACTTGTACATGTGTCCAAGATTAAGCCCACTACCACCTTTCTTTTTAATGCATATAGGAAAGGATTCTCGGCAACATTAAACCATTTCTGTTGCTACAAACGCTTCACAACTTACCACCCAATCCTCAGCTCTTCAGGCCACACTACCTACAAGGCTTTCTTATCTTGCAGCAAAGGTATTGGCCTCATGATGCTCACTATGCAATTTCCATCAGATTTCATTCTGTGGTAATCTTTGAAATGACCATGTCCAAGTTCACTAAAAATCATACCTAACACAAAAATCAGTTTTTACCTCAGTCAAGCTTCTGGTGCAGGAGAAACCACCTTACTGAAAACATGGCCAGAGTTACAGAATCACAGAATGGTTGAGGTTTGTGCCCATTGCCTGTCCTGTCAGTGGGCACCACTGAACAGAGCCTGGCTCAGTCTGCTTTGCATCCTCCCTTCAGTTATTTATTACAGACATTGATGAGATCCCACCCGAGCCTTCTCCTCTCCAGCCTGAACAGCTCCAGCTCTCTCTGCCTCGCCTCATATGTGAGGTGCTCCAGCACCTTAATCATCTTCGTGGCCCTTTGGGAGAGCTTAGGCGCTCCCCGGTATGTCCAGTGGCTCACTTATACTGCGGCGCCCAGCACTGGACACAGCACCCTATCTAGGTGTGGCCTCACCAGTGCTGCACAGAGGAGAAAGGATCACCTCCCGCAACCTGCTGACAATGCTCTGCCTGATGCAGTGCAGGATGTCATTAGCCTGCTTTGCAGCAAGGGCATGTTGCTGGCTCATGTTTAACTTGGTGTCTACCAGGACGGCCAAGTCCTTTTCTGCAAAGGTGCTTTCCAGCTGGGTGGCCCGCAGCAAATACTGGTGCCTGGGGCTAATCCCCTCCCCAGGTGGAAGACCATGTTTTTCCCTTTGCTGAACTTCATCACGTTCCTGTCAGCTCATTTCCCCAGCCCGTTAAGGCCCTTTCTGTATGGCAGCATGACCCTCTGGTGCTACCAGACACTCCTCCCCGTTTTGTGTTATCTGTAAGCTCGCTGAGGGTACACTCTGCTCCATCATCCAGATTGCTAACGAAGGTGCTGAACAGTATTAGAGCCAGTCTTGAACCCCGGGGTACACTGCTAGTTACTGGCCTCCAACTGGACTTGGTGCCACAGCACTAGCACGCTTTCTGGCAGGCAGAGCGGAGGGAGCCAAAAGTAATGGCGCAGAAATCAAATTACTCTTCTACTCCCACTGGGGGCTTTGCAGATCAGAGTTGAACAGTATAATAGCAAGGCACAGCTGGAAATAGATGTTTCCTAGCTGGTCATGTTCTATAAAAAAAAAAAAAATCCTTACATAACATATAGTCCTAAGAGCTGTCACAATGACATTTAGCTCTAGGATATGCATTTCTTGCAAGTTACCCAGGCTCTTACTCAGCCTTTATTCCTAGGGCAAGGAAATTGGTAAGGTTCACAGAAACAATGTAAATATTTGCAGTAATACTGATACAGCCGTATTTCCAAACTAAAAGTTTTAGTCAAAACAACTTTCTCTATTAGAAAAACTTGTTTTGACCTCAGTTTTCTGTACAGTTTGACTTGACATCTCTTATATCCATGCATTACAAAAAAAAGTTCAGTCATGACTTGAAGGTGATACAGTGGTGATAAGGATTAGAGCGTACGTTCAGCCTTCATGCCAATTTATAGCTTTGTAAGTGAGGACGCGGTTAAGGACAAGTACAAGGGTTAAACTACACAAGGGTCTACTACACTGTCCTCCTAGAAGTCCTAACCAGTTAAGGAACAGGACAGGTTTTTTCCTCCACAATTCATTAGGAAGGATTCACAGAATGGCTCAGCTTATTGCCACAAGACAACCAAGGTATGTGGCCTCAGAAGTCCTAGCATCACACATATGGAAGAGGAGGATCAATAGAGACCAGCAAATAGGGTATAATGACAACCTGCACCCAGAGTAGCCTATTTCAGGCATTGATTTCATGTGGCTCTATACTGAAAGTATAAGCTAAGGCAGGCCTCTTCCTAAGCAGCAGTTCTCTCAATGACATCTCAGACACTCAAACATGATCTGAAGTTACTCATCTCAGTGGCTGTAATATCTCGCTCTCTTCCCTCCTTTTTGACTCAAAACTATTTTTGAACTTGACCTTCTTTCAGTCTCTCCAGTAAGAATGAAGCCTTTGATTCTTCCAGGGGTTTGGGACCATCATGGAGAGGTCGGCACCGTCCACCATTCTTTGTGTATGAGCGCTTTTTGCTCTCCCTCTTATCTCTTTGTCACTTGTGTTTGTTTACCCACGATTCACTCATTTCATTTATTTGAGAGACCACTATACCCATATGTTTCTTCCCCTCTTGGCTGGGAGGCCACCGTTTCACAACACAGAAACTTAAGGGAACCATCTACTTCACGAAAATTAATTCAGCAGATGCTTCTCCTTTGCAGTAAGTTAGCTCAGTATAAGTGGTTTTACACCTACTAAATATAAACACATATAGAGGTATTTAAGGTATTCTGTCATTCACTCCACTTTTAAAGATTGAGAAGTCTGAAGTTCAAGAACATGAAAAGTTTGTTTTGAAGACAGCGTAGCCTTACCACACGCACATTTTCTAAGACACTTGAAGTCACAGACTGTGCCTGTACTTTGTGTTTCATAAACACGCATACAGCTTCTACACTTGAGCAATTATTTCACATTTCATGCAAAGGGCATTAGAAATATGACACCTGGGCTCACACATTTAGCCTGAAGCTTCAGGCTGATAATGTGCTTTGTGTGTGCATGCGTGCACACACGTTGCCAAAAAAAATCAACTGTAAGCTTGCAAAAGAAAGAAAGCGGACATACTGCAAAGTACAGCATCTCCATCAGAAAACATTACATCTATAATATTATAACTATAATTACATCTGAATATTATAACTCTGGTAGCTTGCATAGTACCTTCACATTATAAGCAGTAAACTGGTCTTGTGAGTATTTATATCCAAAGAAATAAATTTATCAGCTATGGAAGAGAAAGGCAAAACCTTCCCAAAAATGCTGGATGTTGTCACAGGTATATTCTCGACCAATATCAAAACCGAATCCCATCCACTAAACTGTCTGCAGAAGTCCAGGTACCTTTATGCAACAAAATGAGCAAATCTGGTCCATTCCCTGGTTTCGTGTATGAACCTATGTCATCAGGTTAAGAACCTCAGTAGTTACTGGTTACTCAGACTCTTTAATAAGGCATAATTTGAGGCTACTATCTACAATCCTGCACCAGACTGTGGAAGAAGGGAATAACTACAGAAGTGAAACTCCACAGCAGACCCTGTTTCTAAAATACCTTCAATTCACCATTACAGTTCATTCTGAGCAAAGAATTTTTGTTCTACAAAGAACTGGAAAGTGAACTTACTATCAGTTCAACTCCAGATAAACACGGCTAATGCTTAAAGCCCTTTAACAATGGCTATTAAAAGAAAAGTTCTATTTATGCCAGGCCTATTATTGAGGTTCCCTGCTGAGGAACATCATAATTTGCTGGATGATTACTTTATTGTGTAATTATTCAGAGCTTATTATATACACATCATCTCACAAGATAATGTGGATTGTCCTACAATCTTCAGATCTCCCTGACCAGTCCTTCTAAGAAGCTAGAGGCACCAGTTGGTTTGATAAGTTTCTGGACCAAAACCATAGCTGGCAATGGTTCAAACCGATCGCATCCAAAAAGTTACAACAGATGCAGTGGCCAAGGATAGTGAAGCCAGTACTCCAGATGTTTACCTTCGTTGAGCTGTGAGGAAAACAGGCTTTAGCTGTGTACCACCAGCAAGAGCAGCGCAATTATTTCGGTTGAGAAAAGCAGAGGCTGAGTTATCTAAACGTTAGTGCAAAAACATGTTCCAGCCCCAAACACATTGAAAAGGCAGTACAAGTGGCATAGTAACAGTGTGTATAGACTACAGTAAATACCTGGTATACAGTATGCATTTGATAAACAACAAAGATCTCTCCCACCCTAAACTTCATAGAATTGCTCACTGCTGTGCCATGGTAACAAGCACATGTCCCTTATTTAGAAAAAGGAGTCCCAGATTTCCAATATGACTTTGTTTAATGATATAGCTGGAACAGAGCTCTCTCCACAAGCTCATAGCCTTATGGGTTCATACATACTTCCTCAAGAGCAAAACTATTACTTGTGCCATATTAGAAGGGGAAAAAAAATGTTATTTAAATCTGTTTTTATCTACAGACTTCTGGAGAGCTAGTATACAGCTGTACATTTCTTGTACTTGCAAATGTAATCAATAATTTACATTTTTTACTTTTACTTTAAAATGACAGCTCATACGAGTAATTGCTAACTGCACAGATCAGTAGGGACCCACTCTGGAGAGTTCTTTGTCTACAGACATTTTTCAGGAAAGCCCACTGCCTTTAACTTGAAAAAACACCCAACAGAAATGATGGGGCAGAACTGGCTTCCTGCTGTACATTTTAAAACAAAAGCTAGTGAAGACCAAAGAAACATTAAGATCAAGAGAGCACAGTCCTCAAAATCTAAACTGAAGCTTTGTCCTCTGCGAAAATAGGTTATATAAACCCCACAAAAATATTAACATAAAAGTTTAGTCTTTTCTCACGTAAAAAAAAAAGTAGAAGATGGAAGAATACCGTATTCCTCTGCTGGTCTTGACGTAACTTAAAATACAGTGTGAATAATATTTTAAGTATTGTTACATACCTGAATGCAGTAGGAACAGAAGGCATGCCATACTGGGTTAATCCAGTCATCACTCAGTATTTTGTCTCCAAGGATGACAGTGGAAGATACTATGTAGGCAGGGTACGTGAGTACCCCATTATCAGTAGTTTATTGTCTTTACTCCCCAGCATCCACAGTCAGATGTTGGTGGGAACATATGTTCCCTTTGGTGTCTGTTCACTGACCTGTTGTCCATAGCAGTGTTTACTCTGCTGATCTGCCTCCACAATCTCCTATGGCAGGCCGGTTCTCCCATTCACACAGCCAATGCTCCTCTACAAAAACGAGTCTTGCACCATTCCCTAATAAGAAGTTAAGGCTATTTTTGGAAAGACAACCTGTAAAATAATTTCCAGTACCCTCAGCGCTCATTTTGAGCACTAGCATGCAGCAGCCAAACACACCACTTGCCCCAAGACTTTTCTAAGAATTACCCACCGCATGGAGTGCAACAAGAAAACAGCAATTACCACACAGGAGCTTGTCCTGTCTTCTAGGCTAGGGAAAAACAAACTCTTGAAACAAGCAAACTGTTATTGGGGTTCCACACTCAACCGCTTTGAGCACAGAAAGGGCACAGCCATGTGTCCTATTCACATGATGACCTCTCTGCTGGTTGAAAAGTTTACCAACCCCTGACCAAAGAGCATGTCACCATTGCCATTCTCACCACTGGAAGTTAGGCATCACTTCAACTTCACTTGCCTTAACTGATCCCTTTTTTTTTAATTATTACTGGCTTTATTTTTTCCAAGTGTTCACATCACTCCAAAAGCTACAGCTAAAATTCAGTGAAGGAAAGACAAGGAAAGACTCACACGGTGAAATCTACTGCCTATCAGCCAGCTAGGCTACTTCTGTGATGATTATCTGTTGCTTGCCGAAAGAACTATCCAAAGCTACTATTTACATGTTTAAACTAACCCAGCTCAGTTTGTCTCTAATGGTGCACAGAATAATATGTGAACTATCTTGGTAGCAGATCTGAATGGCAGTAACTTCTGCCAGAGGCAGCAATAAGCTGCTGAGAACACATTGCTTTTCACAGCCTAATATCGCTCTCTAAATTCAACCAGAGCTGTCTGAATGATGAGTACATTTGAAAAGAGGTATCAAAATCGTTATGATGGGCCACACACATGAATTTAGAAGGAATTTCTAGGGCACAAAGGGGAGAGAGGTGTCCATCTCCCTTGGTACATTCAATAGCAAAAGTGCCTCTGCCTCTTCAGAAGGTTAGTGTTAGGGTCTGCTCTGGAAAACACTTACCTTGGGGGTCAGCATTTCCCTCATTCTGGAGGCCTGCTAACACCTGCCACAAAAGCCAAATACTTGGGTTTATGCTTATCTATCAGTTGCTCTGATTCATGCAGGAAAAAAACCTCCAACCCTCAGTACACTGTTTTATCCACTTACATGTGAACCATCTGTATCTATTAGTCCCCTTTCCTTCGGTTATGCTCTCAGTGTTTGTTGAGCATCCGAGTGGTGCACGGGTGATATAGTGGGCTGAGACAGAGAAGGAACACTGGTGAGTTAGGTGCACTGGGGTTTTTTTAAACCCCTAATCTACGTATTTGGAGAGGCAAAGAAACAGAGATTATACGATTCACCCTTGACATTCTGCCAGATAACTTCAATCCTGTAAAATGCCCCCTAATGACCTGGTTATAATACCATGGTGTTAGTGTGTTATTTAAATACCACACGGTTCTTCCACTGGCAGTGCAGTCTTTGGACTTAATATGTAATGTACAGGATTATACTGCCACTAAAATATTACTTAGTGCTGCTGAAATTTCAAATTAATTCTGGGAGCTAAATCATTATTCAACTCTGCCTTTGCAGAGATACATTCCCCTGGTTGTTTTAGTAACAGCGATTTTAGAACTAAAAGGTTGGTACTGTCTCTTTGAGGCTTGCTCAAACAGAGAAGTGGCCTCTAAACTGTCAAGCAAATTAACGCAGTGATGCATGGATGCTTGTGACCAAGAAAATAATTTGAGAAAAATGGGCTGAAATATTAAGAGAGCTCGCAGTGATGTGGCTGATGAATCATTTGATTATTTCACAGTAAAAGAGACTAGTCTGGTTTTCGCTATATTTATATACATACACACTCCTATGTTCCCATCGACCACCACACTCCTCCACAGACAGAACATTTCTTAATATTTGAGGGGGCAAATTCTTGCTGAAGTAACTAACACAACTGTCGGTAACTGATGAAAGCAATCCCTGCCAGCTGAGGATGTGGCTTTCAAGTCATTCTGAGCTCTAGTTTTCCAAACTGAAACAAACTTCAGCTTTTTACATCTCTGCATTTCTTCTTCCTATATAATTCCTTTTACTAGGGAGTATTTTGTACCTTCAGGTAACTATAGCACTTCAACACTAAGATGGGCAGATCCTTGACACTGTTATAACCGATGTACAAACTAATTTGCTAACATATGAAGTAAGGGAAGACAAAAACAGAGGATGGGCTAATTGTAAAGGCAAATTTCTCGCCTCTGAAATTTTGCTCATTTTTAACCTTGTGTTTAGATTAGATTCTGTTTCCCAGTTAAAATACCAGGCTGCTCACTTCTACAATGAAGCTTCTTAAACCTGGGAAACCTTCCCAAGAAATATTGTAAGAGAAAAAAACACCATACCAAAAAACCAACCACCAACAGAAACAGTGGTAAATGAGGAACAAGATGGGGCCAAAAATAGGGTCCGAAAACAACTTGTGATAGTGAGCCTACATTTGGAATAATCAATCCTTCTCCTAATTAAAACTGTTGCCTACTTCCTCATTCATTAATATCGTCCTTGTTTACGCTTGCAGCCAGGCCAAAGATTTTCCCCTCCCTCCAAATATAATTTCCTGCTATTGACAGACATGTTGAAGTGCTGGATGTGTGTGTGTCTACATGGCATACTGCAGGCAGGGGCAAGCCTTCTTGGCTACCATCCAAGCCAGCTGTAAATGAGCCAGCTCCAAACTGGAAGCTGTGTAAGCACAATTAGCACAGCAGTAAGCCTGATCTAATACATCCTGCCAAGAGATCGAGCTTATTAGCTCAAGCTCAACACAATGCTAACGATGGATATGGGGCTTCTGGTTTGGTTCCACACAGAATGCATCCAGCTGAAGATGAGCAAATCAAGCTCATGTCTGCCCACAAGATATGGTGTAGGTACGTGTTGTCTCAGGGTATACCTCTCTACTGGAAGGACTTTGTTTCTCTCTACATGAACTCCCAAAATGCTCCGACTGCAAACCAACAGGACTGGAGGGCTGCAAGCAGACGGAGGGAATGGGGGTCTCCAGGTGAGAACTTCAGAGGCAGTATGAGGAAAAAAAGGCACCACGAGGTGGGAGACAGACACCAGAAGTGACAAAGGTGTGAGCGGAGGACAGGGCAAAGTACTGCAAGACTCTACAAATTGATACAGAGCATTCTACCTCTAGCTTCTCAGCTTCTATCAGGTCCAGGGCAATAATGCCCCAAAAAACCCACATTACCATATAGTAGATGTTAAATGGACTCTCTGCACAGGTAGGCATCCATCCCACCAACCAATGAAGAATCTGCTTTGAACAGTCCAAAAGAGGAAAATGCTCAGAGAAGGAAATCTGTTATCAAACCAGGACCTGAGAAAACAGTGTTCCTCTGATGACAGTTTATATTCAAGAAGCAGTGATAATCTAGTGCTTGGCAATAGTTTGTCAGAGAAACGTTAGATTCAGACCAAAATGAGACCAAAAAAAAAAAAAAAGAGTAGCAATGAAAAATCATTGGGGGGGGAGGAAGCATGTTAGAAGAAGAGTGCCTGAAAAGATTGGGAATGTTTACATTTAAAAGGATAGTAATACAACAGTCATTGCTAAACTATATTAAACAGAAAGTGCCCTACAGAAGTTAGTGAGCTTCTGTCCAGCCTGTAAGAGAGCTCATGAGCAAGAGGAAATTCCATTAAATTAAAGAAGTGCCCCATTCAAAAGGCAACGAAAGGAAACACCTTCTTATGGAACACGGAATTATTTTGTTGAGTTCAGCACCACCAGACTGTTGCTGTGGCAAACACTTAGTGCCTTTGAAAGGTAGTGTTCATGCCTGTTTTCTTCTCCCTCCCACTATTTGTAAAAGTAGTATTTTTACTTTTCAGCTGTACGGGACAGGTATAAGCAAACGAGCGAAGAGACTCCACACAGTGTTCGAGACACGCTCCTCTGCATATTCACATCCTGCAGCTCAATTAGGTTTACTTTCACTTGTGAGGTTTTAGAATACATTGTGTATATGCAGGTTTTCCATGATATGTTAGCTCAGAATCGTTTCTTTGAAAAACCTCAGTTTGATCTGTGGTGCAGACTATACGTTCTCAGCGGAGTACAACTAGTTTAAATTCTTGTCCCTGATCATCGGTTTGGGCTATACATCTGCTGGTATTTCACGCAGTATTTCCTACACCCTGATAACACAGATCTCAGACATACACATAATTATGATTCAAGGCAGCATTTGAATCACAGGTAGGTGTTTCAAAAGAATTTTTTTCCTCCCTTTTCCCTGTCCTTTCATAAACTCCTAAAAACATGAACAAATCAAACCGGATTAATCATACCGGGTTAAGAGAAGGACTTAGCCATAGACAAAAGAAAAACTGAGAGCTGAGATTACACTTGCATTGCTCTTTTGTCTTGAGAAGGAAATAAATTTCTCTTTCTCTTTTCCAACTTGAAGGCCTGCAAAAGAAAGCCGTGCTATCAGGAATAGCAAGGCCTAATAAAATCTGTGAAAAAAGCACATGTACCTTGAATTTCCTGACTTCAGTAAGATCTAATAGAGGAATTTAGTTAAATAGTGTTCAGTATGAAACATATTTAAAAATCTGCAACAGTATTATTATTGCAAGTTGATTTAACCTTACTTAAAATTTGTCAGTCATTTAAAAATACGTATATAATATATAATCGTAAACGGTTAACAGACTCTGTTCTGAAGCAAGATGTCAACTTACACATATATCTAAAATACGTCTCATAAATACAGTATAAATATGTGTAAGCTATACAAGTCAAATTAACCATTCAGTCCTTTTCCTTACATATGCTTTCAGTGAAAAGATACAAATTCTTGGCTTGTAAAGCAGCTGATCTAAAATACCCTAGAAGAATACATTTCTAATAGTTGGAAGAAAACACTGAGGAGATAAACAAGATTAAGGGGAAAAGGGAGGGTGGAGAAATAAAATATTTGCCAGTTAGCTACAAAATATTTTTGTACAGAACAAAAATAAAGATTCAGTCGGCATATTATTTCTTTTGCAAATACTTCTTTGCACAGAAGAAGGCAAGCTAGCATCCTTTATAAGGCCATAAGAATCTTGTCCATATCACCATAAAATAGGTTTAGTACACGATACAGCAATCTCCCATGCAGTCACATGATAAAAAGAATACTTGAATACTGATTCTATTTGGTCTCCCCTTCAAAAAAACACTTTTTAAAAAATAAAGAGTAATAATAATAAAAAAATAATCAGAAGCCATCTGCCAAAGGAAATACCTCAGACTAAAAGGCCTGTCTACACTGAGTATGTGTACATTGCTTTTCATTTAGACAAAATAAAACCAGGATAAACTACAATGTGTCTGCAAAAGGTTCTTCTATTTTTAACCAATACTATCCTGCCAGTATCAATTCATCCAGATAGAGAATCCCTCATTAAAAAATATAATTTATTTTGGTTGCTCTTCACTATGCTGAAGTGACATCTCTCCCAAACACTGTCAAAGGCAATTAAGAACACAGAGCTTTTGAGAACAAGTTTCAACCATGGTTCCTGTTGGCCTGCTTAAAAGTTTCCTTATAAAGGCTTGGGAAGTCTTAGAAGGCAAGGGACAAAGCCAAATGGCACGAAAAGTATTATTCGAATATACGTATTATCATTGCAAAATTAACTGTAAAAAGTCTTTGCACATTCTCATAAAGGCACAGAAGCTGCAAGCCAGTGAGGCATACTAAGCAACGAGATAAAACACTGGAACATCAAAAAAAAAAAGCTCCTGTATGCTATTTCCACTACCTAAAGAGGTGGACTTGTGTCCCTTTTTCACCTGAAACTTAAGGTGCTACAGTATTTTACTAAAATGCACAGCACTAAAGACAACTCAAGTAAAAAGTTACCAACATTTTACTCAGTTATACTGCACAAGATTTCTTGGCTATTTATCCACATTTCTATGTGTTCACTTGGAAAAAAAATATATATACAAGAAGATAATGCTCAACTTAAAGCATAGTTTGCCTTTGAATCGTGGCTTACTTTTACAACAGATAACTTCAAATAGTAGAGTATTTATATTTAAGCTGATCATTGAAACAGTTATGTTTTTCCCCACATATAGCAGTCCCATAGCTTCAGGATTACTTCTTAGTTCCATACAGTTCCCTCTCGGTCAACTGCTCTGGCTACAGACCAGTAGGTACTGCCGTGGTAGACTAGACCAGTCCAGGATTTTGACCAATTATCATAGCATGCATTTTACATCACAGGGTTCAAGAGTTTTCTACTGATAACCACTGAA
>NW_010512500.1:57560-75507 GCF_000687285.1 Phaethon lepturus | reverse complement strand
CGAAAATGGCGTGGGGGGGGGGGGGGAAGTACTCTCCATTCCCCAGTCCCCACCCCAACACTGGCATAACAAGGGGCAGAGCACCCAGAAAACAGTGGGAACTTTACCAGTTCAGCTGGCTGCCTTCAGACTCGAAGCATGCCTCAACTCAGCTTTACAGATTTGAAATGGCAGAAATGCAAACAGAAGCGACTCAAGCATCAGTGGCCTAGACAGCAATTGCTGTACCCCATCTGCCTACCCTTACATCATGGGAGCACATCCAAAATTATCACTGCAACTCAGCCAGTTCTTCCCATTTTCTTTTAGACAGGAAGGGGCCTGTATTTTCTTACATCTATTTCTGACAACTTCCCTTCCTCAAACCTCCAGCATTTCTTCCTGCTGTCTTCGCCTTATTCTTCCTACCCTAAGACCTTCCCAGCCATTCAATCCAGGATTTTGCTCCTCTTCCTTCTTCCATCCAACGTTTGTGTTGTTGTGACCACACAGGTGTGTGGGGGTACCCACAGGAGTCAGACAATATGGCACCTGTAGCAATCAGACATTACATATTTTATTGTAACAAAACCTAAGTCTTACTTTATTTAAGTAAATGATGGTACACTTCCACACCAGGAGAACATAATTAAAAAAAAAAAAATCTGTCACACTTAAAGATATGCTTCCAAACATTTGGTAGGGGAGAACAGGCAGGAGAGGGGAAGCCCTGTCAACGTGCAGAACCCAAGCCTTTGCTCAATTTGAGATCTACCAAAGCTTCTCCTCAGTATGCCAATTTAGGGCCTCAATTTGGGGGGTGGGGTGGGTGGGAATCTACCTACTGTTTCGTACTTTAAAGGAAAGCTCTATGACAAACTGTGCTGCCTTTTTGTAACTTCTGATCTAATTAATAATCTGACTCGGCAACCAGCCCATCTTGATATGGTTATAAACCTTCCACTGACCATGCCCTGGGCAGCCTTTATGGCATACACAGCCGTGTTGCTGGGGTGATTTTTCGCAAAGCTGGAACAAGCAGTTCCTACCTCTGGCTGCTTGTGACCAGCTCCCCCCACACCGCCCTCTCCGCACCCCTCCTTCCTGGCAGCGTCAGGACAGCTTTAGGGTACTGTGAAGCGAACCGACTTGGTTAAGCTAAAAATAGTCCATTCATCCTCCCTCCCCATTTTTGCCAGGTTATTTTTAAAACTGATCAGTTCTCTGCCCTGTTCAACAGGCAGCTCAGCTTGGCTGGAAGTGGAAGGGAGGAGGAGGAGAAGATACACCTCTGCCAGCCAGGGGTGTAAGAGGGACTGCAGGGTCTCCTTCAGCCCCCCTTGCTACTAAGACGTAACGTATCCATGACGCTGCAGGCTAACGGAGAGGTCCTCACAATCCCAGTTGGAGCTGGTGTTTGCAAAGTCTCAAAAGGAGCATGTGCTATGCCTACAGTTAGAAAGAAGAGGTTTGCATAATCTTAACCCTCGTATCCCAGGAGCCAGAACTAATTCCGTGCTTTTCTGATTTGACTTGGGGATTCTGTGCCGCCGCAGAAGGACTTCGGAAATGGCTCTTCACTGTAACTTTGTCTGAGTGCTCATCTTTTGTTTGCATTACTCTAGCTTGCAAGATGACAGCTATCAAGTCAGATTACTGAATGCCGCTCACAGTGACACATGCCAAAAGTAAAACATTAAGACTGTCTAAATAGCAGAGTTAGGCTTAATATGTAGGTTGCCAGGTATTACATGAAGCAAGAAATAATCCTTAGCGAATTCAGCAATTAAAGAGTGCCAAATATATTTTAACTTTTTTCTTTAAAAAACAGATGAATTCTTAAAATTCATTGGACTGATCAGATAAACACTCTTCTGAATTCCTAAAAAAACCCCACACCTGAAGGATAATGAATTTAGGCTGTCCAAAAAAAAAAAAAGAAAAAGGGGGGGAGGGAGGGCAGGAGAACATAATAATTTTTTTAAAGTCCTCCTAACCCCCCTGTTCTTTCTGTGTGTTTATGAAGCCTCCGGAAATACCATGGCAAGCATTCCAGCTCTACAGCAGCGAGGCCACGTGACCTGAAGGCACAGCAAGGAACTTCTTTCCCAAGTTTCTTCACAGAACAGAAAAGTGATTTTTTGTTGTTTTAAACCAGGATCCAAGTCTAGGGAAATCTCCAGGACATTTTCAGGAACACAGTTTTAAAACAGGGTGGTTTTTGGTGTGTTTTGGTTGTTGGGGTTTGGTTTTTCTAATTGTTTTTATTATTTATTTTTTATTTTAATTTTCTATGCCTGCACATGCTATTTTTTATTATAAAAGGCCAAAGTCTTAGACCTATATTCAGGGGGCATAAAATACAGTGTACTCTTTAAGGCACCACTAAAAACTATTTCCAAAGTCCTCTAAATCTCCTATTAGAGTTACAGTCAGTACTACTGTATTTCTTAATATAGTCAATAACTTTTCCCAGCAAAAATTACAGCACAGTTAAAAGCTCTCCTCCTTCTAGTCTTCAATTCTTCAAATCCAGTAAGATTTCAGTTAGAACTATTAATGAAAGGTTTTATGCACATGAGCTCTGCTAAACATTATGAAAAAGTACTCCAAATGTGAACTTGTAAAATGGAAGGTTTTATTCAAACAACCATGTGTAAGTACTTGGAAGTCATTGTTTAAAATGTAGGAATATAGCTGAATCATAATGTAATAGTTGATTATCAGTTGAAATATGTGCTTTTTTTAAAAACAAAATAGAAGTATCACCATACAAAAGGGGAAAGCAGTCCTGCAGTACAAAAGCAGAGCAAATGGCAAGGACTCACCAATAGCTTGCTTTTGTAGCCATGTCAGAAATGCTTCTAATTATCAGAGGTAAAAGAGGGATGGCACTTCTGCTGGAAGCAAGTTTTACACTTTAGTCTTTCCTCTCCCCTCTCTGAGTCTATAAATATTAGTCTTACACATTTTTCTCGAACACAGCTCTTGAAAAGGTTGAGTTTTTCAAGGCTGAGAGCAGACAGAAATGTTCATCAAGAAATGCCTTCAGGTCAACTGTCTGTAGCTCATCAAAGTGCAGCACTGAAAATATGGGGGAGGGGGATTATGTGAGCACAGTAGAGGAGATTAAAAAAAAAAAAAATCTATGTTCTGATGATCATTAACTTCTTTCCTTCTGGAAATGGGTTCAGTTATGACCCATGCACCCTCGGTGGTGATGGGCACAAGGACACTGACTCCTCCCCCCCTAATTTCAGCTGCATTCAAAACAACTACAAACACATGAAAGTGTCTTTAATGCTATTTCCCAATATAATATCCACAGGGATATGACAAGGATTGAAAGTGGAGATGACCCACATAACGGTGTGAGGAAAGGCAGCTGGTCCACAAAAAAATTAAGATGTAGACCAAATTCTTGAGAAGCTCTGAACTTATAAGGTAAATATGAGATTGCCTACTGCTTTATAAAATGCTTAAACTATCTTAAAAAAAAAAAACAAAGCAAAGCAAAAGCAGCAACAGAACAAGTTTGCAAAGATTGTTTTTCTTAAGGGGGGGAGGCAACAGAAACCCTGAAGTGCCCACTCTTTTTTTTAATTCTGTACCACAGCTGGACATGAGCGATTGAACACATTATTGAAACTACTGTTCATTTTTACTCAGGGATTTCTACTTTGTTTATTATAAATGCACATTTATTGGCAGCAAGTAGAACATATTATAGTTCTGTTTTATAGCTTGAATGGCTCATGCAAAGAGTAATTTGTTTGTATTCTGTATCAGGATCAATATTGTACCAGGGTAGCCCGAGGAATGTTTATGCTGAGGGCTTTGCTTGCAGTGTTTTGTTGTTGCAATCAATTGACCAAACAGACTGCTTCTTAAAACAACAAATAAACTTTGATAGTGACCAGGTCAGCCCTTAAAGCATAAAACACAATGCAGCATCTGGAAAAACACTGAAGGCCCACAAGTGTCTTTACCACCTGATGGTCCATAAAGCTTTCCTACCTGAGTACTTCCCACTGGCCTTGCTTCCTCTTGGTAGCTAGGGACTGTTTCCTCAATGCCCTCACATAACAAGATCCGTTTTCCTGCAATAAAAATACAGACACATCACCCTTCTGCTCCCCTGCGTAACACTGCGGAATTTGAACAAGCTCACTGAACAGACTCAGAATGCCAGGAGTTTAGGAGTCCCAGGACCAAGCCTGGAGGACCAGATCTGAGGCTGGGTCAGGGTTCCAGCCCAGCTCTGCCACCCCCAAGCTTTTGAGACTCACTCCAGCACTTTAAGCCTTACAGGTTTTCTTGCCTGTAACAATGAGATGAGGAAAGATAATAAGAATTCTGTTGAGGTTTATATCAAAATTTCCTGAGCCAAATGGTAATTTTTTTTTTTTTCGCTAAAGGTCATGCTGAAGTCTCTTTTATTCTCTTTATAAAGGGTACTGACTGACTGAGAGCTAAGCGCCATTAAAAAAAATAAACCAACCCCCAAACTCTTCACTTAAGCAAATATGCCAAAATACCTCAAAACCACCATCCTGTCTGTAGCAAAACCAAGCAAGTTTATGGATCACATTGGCACAGCACTGTGACTTCTAGGAAATGCTTTTTAATTATAAAGAAAGACTGCAAAGGGAGACAGGGGAATGTTTACAGGCAGTATGTATTTTGTTACATGCTGCTTCAGCAGGCAGACAAGGTGTCCTTACAGCCCTATACTACTAGACTCCAAAACTCAGCAAATATTGACAAAAGGAACACGATGACCACATTCTGCTTCTCTTTTGACTAACTTCCAAATAACTTACATGCAAAAGAATTTTCCATCAAACTTTAAAAAGCCAGTATTATGAAAAAAAGTAAGGCAGACAATTCATGGCCAGTCCAGGTTCTTCCCCAAGGACCAGCTGCGGGAACAGATGCTTCCATAACAACTCGTACGATGCAAAAGTCACAGGTGACTTAAAAAATGCAGAAGAAAAACCTCAAGGTATTACAAATAACTTTTTAGTCACATCCAATATTTGTTCTGCAGTCGTATTTATTCTGTTCAGTGATAATTCACAAAGAATAAAAACATGTCTGAAAACCTTATGTTAGAAACTGTCATCCCACCCCGACACGTACGGTGCCACCAACGGACCGTCTGCTTCAGACAGGAACTCCACTGGTTTTCTTGTCTCACAACAAATGGCAATTTCAGAGAAGTTACATATTGACAGGCACCCTGGGTGAATGATTGGCTTTTAAGGCCTCGCTGAACTGTGAATGTTTTCCCCCAGAACATATTTACTCTCATCCAGAAGTTTTCCCCAGTGCTTTTGTTCTGCTTATAAAGCCAGGAAAAACATGTTAATTGATTCAGATTCAGTATGTGTTAACATGACTTTCTCCGCTAATGCAGACTGGGTCTTTAATGAAGTTGGCATTAGTTATTTATCCGACTTCTAAGTTTGTTCCTCCAAAGGATAAACTTTTCTTGTGTCTGCCCTAGGAGCTGGGTACCATTCCAGGTGTGACAGAACAGGACTTCGGCAAATGGGGCTCTAGCATTTACTTGGCAGCTTAAACTTTACCTCTCACTTCTCTCTCCTGGACGCTTGCTTCCAACCCTGCATTTGTGCAGCTGCACGGTTAGCTGGATCGGGGGAACTAATTTCTTTCAGCATGTTGTCTCGTAAACAGCTGTGCCAACACAACCCGGGGAGCGGGCACAGGGCAGGAGTGATCAGCCATGATGGCAGAAGGTAGGAACAGAGGCTGCTTAAACCAGCTTAAACTGCACTGCTGCAACCCACGAAGCCAAGGCTTCGCTCCCCTCCTCTGTGCTTTAGTTCTGCCCATCTGTAAAACTGGCACCACAATTCCTACTCTGTTTTATAAAACACCTCTTAAAAGGGCTACCCATTAACATTTCTGTGAATTCACATTACAGACCACCCACCCCTTCTGCAAATCGGGTCCAAGCTTATTCTAAGGACACTGGCACTGTTCCCGCCAGCATCTGCTCCCTGGTTTCACCACGCAACCTGCGCCGGGGCTGTACCATCTCCCCCGCCGCCGCCTGTTCCCGCGCCCTCACGCCAGCCCCAGCTCTGCCAGCACACTCTACAGGGTTTTGCTCTGATCAGTTTCTAAAAATAAAACTAGCTTTTTATTACAGCCTGATCCATTCTCTCATCCTGTTTCTAGGAAGATCTCCAAAACAGGCTCACCGGCACAGGTTGCGGGTAGCGGGCTACACCTGAAATGAGAACAGGCAGGTGGGGAAGGGGAGACAACTGGAAACACCTTAAACCGGCATCGGGCCCCCTTTCCATGAAGGGTGAAAGCATGGCCCTGCTGTGGCACAACTCGATGCCGCACAACCTCCACCCTTTTCACACTCGTACCCGGTTCATGTCGCATGATGCAGCTGCACGAGCGGACACTGGAAAGTGCCAAGTCCTTCCCGCAAATACCCACAGGTGCCTGCTACGGGAGCTGCCGGGGGTGAACCAGGGAAGAGCAAGGAGGGGAACCAGCAGCACTCCGGCTGGAGAGTATTTCCTGCTCCTCCAGATCCAGCAGAAGGAGCACAAAAGTGCCGGGGTTTTTTGGCCAAATGCTTTTTTGGCTACAAACCCCTCGATGCCTGAAATCCGAGGCACTTTGTAGTAGGCTATTTCTGTAGTAATGCATGTGTGGTGCACTACAAGCGCGTAATAGACAAAAGCCTTGCTCCGAGTAGATTACACTGTAAAAATCAATATGGTGAAGGACTACCAACACCAGCAAGGAAGGCTGCAGAAGTTGAGTGGAGGAAGGAAAGGCAACACAGCAGAGCAGCCAACGCTGGCAATTTTATCGTGCCTCCTGCAATACTAGGAGTTTTTCCTAAAGCCAGCTCTCCAAAGTCTCATCATCACATAAAAATTACAGCTTTCAGATTTTTGTTTGTTTGTTTCAAAGGATGTATCTCCAGGCTTCCAAAGTTCAAAAGCAAAGCTGTAAAGGTGATTAAGGTTAACCCCAAAGACTCAAAAATTGGAAAAGCGGTATAAGAATCCCCCAAATTTGTTCTCCATATGTCACGGTCAAAAAAATCTCAACTCAGAAAATTTTACTTAATTTTACTTACTTTATTGCAAATTAAGGCACTTAATTACTGTTTCAGGAGAGTAAGCAGTTCAGAAAACACTGAGGGAAACACTTTTCCTCCCCCTTCAGTCAAACTTCCTTTGACTTGACTTTGACTTCAGTCAAACACCTTTTCTCCCCCCGCTTTCCTAGTCTAACTTCCCTTGTTTCTGCCATGCCTTACACCCAGTCCACCCCAGCGCCATCATCCAGGCAATGGGCCGCACAGGAGGCTGTGGGTTGTACGTGCAATAGTTTGTCTGTTCCTCCTCACTTCTCATGGGTCCTTCCGCTGCTCCTTGCTGCTTCACTCGATTTCCTCTGTCCCAGCCTGAACGACTCCTCCACTGGTCCCAGTCCCCCAAGGACATCCCTGCTGTGGTCTGGGGTGGCTACAGTCCCTCAGGGGTGCCCTCACTCCAGCCTGGGGCAGCTGTGGTCCCTCGAGGGCATCCCTGAAGGCAGCCCAGGGGATGCCCCCCAACCCTGCAGCCCCTGCCAACAAACCCAGCAATTTAGGACTAATGTACCACACAGGTTCAACACTTGTCTTTTAACATGGTGCTCTGGTTCTTAGTGATTTTGCCAAGATGAATCAATGGAAAAGGTCAATGTACATAAGCAAAACACCCAGAGCAAGCAGTACATCGTGGCAAGTCTTAAAATTAAAGCATGCAAGAAACACTGAAGGGGGAACTGGAAGAAATCCAACAGGGAAGCAACACATAGTTCATCTCTAGGCCTCCTAAGTCTCAGCTGTATCATTACAATGGACTTTGGTCAAGCACAAGCAACTTTCCCTGCTGTCTCGTCACACTCTGGTCCCACCTGGTGGCCACCAGCTTGTAGATACTGGACTGTTATAGGTCTTCCTGGAGCCCCATGTCTCTTCCTCAGCCTTAACCTCTGAGGAAAGCAAGAGGGACCACAGGGTATCTCACTGTCTACACCTCAGCACTCAGCCTTGTGCTGGACTTAAGTAACTGTAAATAAAAAAAATTCCAGTAGTAACCAAGAGCAAAACCTTCAGTTTCCATACACAAGTTACCTCTTCCTCTTGGTCTCTACATATCCAAACAAAAAGGAGGAGATAGCAAATACATAATATACAGAGAAATTACTGAAAAACAGAAATACTGCAAAGATAGACAGTTAAAGATATTGTACCACCTTCTCACGGAAATACATAAGGCAGGTGCACTTCAGGGTATTTTTCTATTTTCACAAGTTACTCCCAAGTTCCAGCATTATTCTCCTCGAAGTGCAGAATACGTTCAAACTCAAAATTCCTGTAAAACCACAGTGTGTCAGCAATCCCAACTTCTCATTTATCCAGGGCCGTAACTGGGTCATAAGTGACGAACACAAAGTGCTGCACTTCCTAAATAAGCTCACTGGTCAACAAGAGTACTTCTGCTATGCGGGAAAATTTACAAACTTCTACAGAGGGATTAAATATTATATGCAGTCCTTGTTAGGTATCATAGCCCTCTATCAAGTCAGGAGTTTTTACAAACTTGGGCTTTTTTCAAATTTTAAAGCAACTCAAAATCAACACTGAGTGTGTGCCTGATGAGCATCAGATGCTGTCCTCTGCCGAAAAGGAGGTAGTCTGCTAGTTTTATATGAAAGAGAAGCATAAAATGTTGCTAAAGTAAGCAACGCAAAATAAGTGGGGATTTTGGAGGAGGAAAACGAGAGAGAGAGAAAGAGAGACTAAGCTCAAAGCAGGTTGGTGTGCTCCTTTCCTGGGCAGAGACAGGGTAAGGAAGGAGAGTAAAGTTGAGAAGATCTGGGTGGGGGAAGAAGCAGAAAGAAGGGAGGCAGAGAGACTGCAGCTTCAAAGTGACAATTTTCATTTTGTCTACACTTAGACTTGGTCCTCAATAATTCTTATTAAAAAAAGAACCAAAAAGCACGCAAGCAGACCACATCAAAATGCAGCAGCCACATGGCTGTAAAGCACCAGCATTCATCTGATGGAATAGAAAGGATGAGCACTCATTCCAAACATTCATTTGGCAGCAGAAAGCCACGGACAGCAGCCGCAGTGCACTGAAACGTGCCATGATCCTCCCCTGGCACCACCAAACACATCCTCCTCTCTGCCTGCGTCCCACCGGGACACCCCGTGCCTCTCAAAGCGCAGGCAAACCCTTGGCCAGCACTCCTGTGCTACAGCATCTCTTCCCAATAGTTTGTTCGCAAAACAGGAGCAGGTTCTCACCGGGCAGATCGCAGGGGGCTGCGATGGCGAAGCTCGCCATGCTGAACGCTGCAGCCGCTCAGGCACACTGTCAAACCTGCCGTGGCTGCAGCCAGTCCTCCCGGGAGACTTTTCAGGCCCACCCTGTTAGGCAGAGTGCTGCCAGGATAAAGCAAGATAAGAAAGAATCACAGTAAAAAGCATTTTCATTTCGGCTTGGTTTTTCCCCCCTATTTTTCACTGGGGTAAAAGCAAAAGTTTGGTTTCTTCAGTCACCATTTCTTCAATTAGTTTTCACAATTTTTAACAGAAATTTACCTCTAATTTTTTCTCTGCATAAACAGAAATTCAATCCATCTCAAATTTGTATTTCCCATTATTTAAAACAAAAACATCCACATAACCAGAATATACTTTTTCTCAGATGTAGGAAGCCATGAAGTTGTAGTTCCTCACTTTGAAATGGAAGGGAACACTAGGGTTGCAGTAAGCAGTATCATGATCTTCAGTTTACAGCAACAAAATCCTTTGCTTCTCCCAACTTGTTCCACAAAAATTCCATTACTGGAAGAATCACTTTTCCAATCTGGCCCTCTTTTCCACCGTGCATATAAGCTGAAGACAAGCCCAGTACACCTAAAGCCGCCAAGCCAACATCACATTTGTCCATGTCCCTGCTCTCCTGCCACAACCCTGGAAACCCTCAAGTTTGCAGGGCAGCGCTGCACTCCTCCTCCTCCCAGCTTCACACCCCCGATTTAAGGGGCTGCACAGGAGTCGGTAAGCTGGACCAGGAGATCCAGCTCCAGGAGGGAGGAACGCATGCAAAAGCAGGAACAGGGAAATAAGACTGAGAGGACGGGCACCTCGATGCATCTTTGTGAAGACACACGCCACAGCTTTGCTGTGAAACAATAACCTGCTGCAGGTGGCTTTGGTCTGAGCTGCAACAAGAAAGACTTGGTGTGCCCACTCTGCGCAAGGGAGTCAGCCCAGCGGAGCTGCGTGCCCCCCAGCCAGGCTGCTCCTTCCCCAGCGCTCGCTCCGGCCCAACAGCGTCGCAGCCAGCAACAGCAAAAACCAGGCCAGGGCAGATGAATCCGAAACAATTAAAGTTTGCGATTCATTATTGCTTCACAAGTGACCATCGTAGCAACAGCTCCTACCTCGTCCGCAGCAGACAGCGGCATATTAGACGGCATCTGTTTCTAGCAGAGGGCTGAGGTATCAAGTCACAGGCGTAGGATAACGAGCACCACTAACCTTGGCTTAAACAGAACCATTGCTCTGGAGATTGGACATGTCTTGTATACTCCCATTATTAGAGACCACTTGCCATCTATTTCCCTAGCAACTTTTTTTTAGTGTGTTTTGTTCTATTTTAGAAAAATTTCCCCCTTCCCTTTTCCTTATATCCTATTGTACGTACAGAGCCTTACACAATAACCCACTCAAGCACAGCCATGGAAGTGGTTTGAAGGAACAAAGGCCACTTCTGGCATAGCCAGTGCATCCGACTCTCCCCATGTACAGCTGCCTGCATCTCCTCTGCAGATTTCCAGAGCACCAGCAGCTACTGATTTCCCTCTGCTTCTGCTATGTGTTGGCTACAAAATAAACTGTAGGCTGGAGTCGTGTACTGAAATTATACTTGAGGCATCAACTAAGGGTGCAGGTGAGTCACAAGCAAGTTCTGCAGCTAACCTTGCTAAAGGAATAGGCAGGAGAAGGCTGACCTAAAAAGAAAGCAGTACGTGTGAACAAGACGAATTAAAAAGAAGGAAAAAAAAAAAATCTAACTCCAGAGAGGCAGTGCAGTGGAAGCAGAGTGTCTCAGGCTCTGCTAAAGATTATTGCCAGCAGTTAGCACCCACCCAAGTAGTATGCCATCAACTTAATTCTCAAACACGACTAGCAGAACAGCAAGACAGGATTAGACATGCTCATTTTTAACCATTCATTTCTCTCTCTGGTGGAATACTATCAGCACAGCATTGGCATCAAAATTATTACCCTTCAAAATGTGCAGAGTGCATTTTTAATTTTACATGTAGCAGTTATGTCATGTGGGATTATTTATTTTTTAATTCAAAGTGGTAAAACGTATTTAATCTGTTTTGAGAAAAGAACAAATTGATTTAGCGAGCAGTTCAAGGCTCTCCCTGGAGACACTCAACCACACTCAGCAATCTGGATATAAGTTGAGACTTCACTAAAGTCATTTTAATTGTAGGTCATAGCAAATGTCAAATATAAAACACCAAGGAATACTAAAAATTAAGCCATCATCTCTGAGACTAACTAATGTCTTATATTTGGCAGTAGAATTTTTTTATTTTTTTTTTTCCCATTTTTATGGCATTACTACTTAAGCACAGTAGCAGAGCAAACTGCTTAGAGCTGCATGTAATACACGCACATTGTTTTTGCTGGTGGGAGGAAAAAACCCCACCAAAGCCTACATTAGTGAAAAAATACTGCAGTGAAAGAAACTTCAAAGACTATACTTGTGATGGTGGTGTAGTATCTTTTCCACTTTGTTTCATTACACTAAACATCCTTTGTTTATAAACAAAAAGGTTGGTTTCATCTTGGTCAGAAAACACTCTTCCCTCATACAGTACGAAACAGGGTTGCATATACAGCAATACACATATGCAGGAAGGGAGCACAACAGCAAGGAAAGATGTTTTTGAAAGAAAACTTTAAAAACAAACAAAACCACACAAAGCCTTACACGCTTTCAGAGCTTTCTGCCCAGGTTTTAAGAAAACCTCCTCTTCTTTTCTTGGCTAAAACAACTTTCAAACAGTTTTTTCCTGTGGAGAGTATCCCCAACATCTGTCCTGTAGTTTTGAGCTGGATCCCCCATTTACTAAAACCCTTTTGTAGAGCTTAGCTGAAATCCCAGAAATTTTCCTTTGTCTACTTGCCTCAAGTAACGATGACAAAGGAGGACTCTGACCTTAGCGGCAGAAAGCAAAAACCTCTCCAGTTTTACCTTCTTAAAACTGAGGAAGTTAAAAATAAGGTACATTCATTTTCAAAACCAAAGAATAGTATCTAGAAAGCTCTTACTAAAGTATCTAAAGAAAACATATATAACCCATCACCTTCTCCCACACTCTCCTATCTGAAATAAAGTTTAAAGCCAGCAATGTGAAATCAGGGACAGATTTTTTTTTTACCATCCCTGCCTTTTAAGCTTAGTCAGTATACAGATTTCCATTCCTGCCATTATCTTCCACTCATGGGAGTGGAGACAAGCAGGGTATTTCCCCCTTCTAGTTAAATCAGAATGGAACTCAGCAGTAAACAGGTTTTTGAACAGAAAGCAGTTAAGTGATGTGCTAAAGACCCACATGGGTGTGGAAGGGAGAAAAAAGGCAAATAATTTTAACATCCTGTGTTGCTGCCAGTCGACTCATTAAAAAGTACAAACTAATTTAACTGGTTTTAACCGCTGTACCTAACAGGTGCGCCAAAACCTATGGATGAACACGTACCTCTAAATGTGAAACTGGGCATTTCTCACAAGCTCAAATCTTTCTACCGCCAAGCCCTTTTGCTTGACCACCTTCACATCTTCACTACCACACTCTAACCACCTTCTTCTGTAAGGTTAAAAGCTGTGTCCATGCATGCAAACCTACACTCGCACATGGTGTAGCGCAGGGGCTATTGCCGGCTTTGCCTGTGCGAGCAGCGCTGTCACGCCAGGAAAGCGAACAACGGGAATCATGACCCAAGTAAGATGCAGGCAAACAATTTTACAGATCCAAGCCTTCTATGCAAATTACTGTCATAGAAATAAAAGCACCGCAAGGAGTAATTGCACAGATGCCTGCGGAAGAGCCACATCTTGGGATTTAATAGCTAGAAGCGGTCTTCCCCCTCATCTTCCCTGCAAGTTGTTTGGTCACAGCAGGTGACCGCTCCTTGCTGTCTATCACACAAGTCGTTATGCAAGTTCTCCCAAACTGGTAGTCCTGGATCCCGGTTTTCCGATTCCCTGGAGGGCTGCAGGGCAGGGTCCAGGGCCTCCCCTCATGCCAAGCACTGCCAGGCTGCCTGTGCTGAAACTCGAGGCCGCCGGCAGCTCAGAGAGGCAGCCAAGAGCAGGCAACATTGCACAATTTGTGTTCTGTGTGGACATTTGAGCTGGAAAGACAGTCATTTCAAAACAATCTGAAGTTTGCCTCAGGGTCTTCTAAGTGCAGGCTGTTCTTAAACTCTTCCACTAATAGCATTTGTAAAACTCTGATTAATTTTCTGTGACACTGAAAGGGAGGGAGAAAGACCCTAACCAAAACCCCAGCCCTGCCTCACCGACTTCACTCCTTAACATCTGTGCAAACATCCACTCGCTTCTCTGCTGGCCTCAAAAGCCCTTTCTCTGCAACACACCCAAAGCTTTTAACCCATGTTAAAGCCACTGGCATCCAGAGCTCCTGCCTCAAGCAGGTCCTGCTGTGGCAAAGCCACTACTCTTGAAGAGGTGAGCCCTGGAAAATTTTACTCAAGATACTCTGAGCTGTGGCTGCCACTGACCATTCACCATGTCCCTGCGATGGAGAGGAAGGCTCCCAGCAGTGGAGCTGGCCGGGGGCTCATATCCGCACCTCTGCTTGACATGTGCACGGAGTGGTTTGGTCCAGGAAAGGGCATTTTCGTTAAGAAAGTGGATGGGGAGTTTCAACAACCGAGACGGAGGCAAACATTGCCTTCTGGCAGCTCCTCTCCGGGGGTGGGAGGGACATCTGAGGAGGGATGAATTAGAGGGAGAACAGCTGTTTGCTCAGTGAATGAGTCACACGAGTCAGCTATTAATTCTTCCTCCCAAGAGAATATGCCCCCATGCCAGCCCACCCACCATCCTATAAAACAAACAAACATGTAATGGAGGTCAGGGAGGGGGAGCTCAGTAAGACGAAAGGAAAAAAGGGGAAAAAAATACCCAAGCATTTAATATTTACATAAGAATGAAATGTTTCATTAATTACATACAGAATCAATTTGCAGCTATTTTCTGTAAATTTCTCAGTCAAACCCACAGATTTGAAGCACTCTGAACTGTGCTGCGCCAGTAATTGTGGATGAGTATTTTAGATCAGTTGTGAATCACTGTACTGCACGCACCAAATAAACTAATAAGCTGCTCATGTGTGGACTACTAATGTATTTTCTTTCTTTCCTAGACAGATGGAGCGCACTCTAAAACCAGTGGAATTGGCTACTGAGAATCTTCATAAAGGCTTAGAAAAATCTTTAGTTCTACTGTTTTATTAAAAATACCACTCAATAGCCTGCAAGCATTAAAAAAGAGCCAAGAAGATGCAGAAAAACCCGAACAAGTTTACAAAGATACAAAGGAAGAGTTGGACATTTCACATGACTACAGCAACATCCAGAGAGTGACAATGAATAGTGAGTTGTGAAGTGCTATTACAGGATTATCAAAAAGATGGACATCCTTGCCATCTATATGATATTCATCACAATACATCCATTTATGGGCAGTCATTTTAAATCACATAGTGGCATATCAGCTCTGTAATCTGACAGATGTGTTCTAGTTTACAGAAGCATCCTCTGAGTCATCAGGACATCAGAATAGTTAATTGCACCTTGGGGATGCTTTCAGAGATTAAAAGTTCCCTTATTTCAAGCAAATTTTAAGTGTCCTCATAGATTTTAAGTTAACATATGCACTCACACTCCAGTGAAATTAATGCATGAAATGTAAAGAATAACTTCCTTGAGGGATTATCTGTTTTCTTCCACCTCCTGTACGTCCTGCCTCACACTGCACTCAGTAACATGGAACAGAAAACAAAGATGCGACTTGAATCATGCCTAATTCTGAAATATAAACCAAGACGCAGCCTGCACTGGCTGGGCAAAGAATGCAGAAGAAGCTGCCTTCAGCCAAGAACTTCCAAAAAACATGTTACAGCTGAAAACTGCTAGATGATGTCTGCCATCTCTTTTTGGCAAAATGCTTATAATGATATTTCAGAAGTTTTTATTACTGTTTATTCTAAAAGAAATGCTGTAGAGGCTGTATCTTTCACCATCACAAGGGTATGAGACAAGCCAGAAGAACTACCCACAAGATGAAACATGGGCTGAACGACATTAAGCCATCCTCCTATCTGAAACTGTACCAACTGTTTCTTATATGCAGGTAGGGACTGGAGACAAGCAATCTCCATTCATACACCTAATTATCCAAATATTTGAATTAAAAATATCAAAAACCTTGTGGAAGACTCCTCTGAGTTTTCAACACATGTGAGCAGATCCCATCTTTCCCATGCTTCCAACCTGAATTTCCTTGCAACCTTCTGGCCTTCATAGCAGTAGTACTAAGAAAACCTATTTCTTAGTGGATAAACTTTGATTTGAAACAATTTAACAGTGGATTTGTCGTTTGGTTGGTGTTTTAGCAAAAAAAAACCCAAAAAACAAAACCAAAAAACCACAACACACAGCAAAATGACCCAACCAAAAAAGGTATAATCTACTATTTCTCAGATGTGACCAAATCTGTAACTCACAAACCACAAGGTTCACATGATTAAATTTAATGAACCATGTGATTTCACTCAAGAAGCAATCATAAAGCTCAAGTGCGAGCGCGTAACCAAGAGCACCACACAAAACTACAGATACCAACACCGCATCTGGGTTTTGCTTCCCGTAAATCCTAAAGCGACAGTACACCTCAATCTAACTAGCCTGTTCTTTAGTGTGGAGGAAATCAAACTTGAAACGAGAGTGTAAAACTTGAGACAAGTTCTGCAATCATGACCATATTTAAAAAGGTCCCTTATACTTCTCAAGTTACAGCATATTCCCTTGCTGCTAAACCAAACTGAGACTGCTGTCTCAGTTGCATTAAATTATTAGCTAATTACCCCCAAATAAGGACAACAGTGTGTTGATGCGGGCAAGCTGTGAAAAGAACACTTCAGCGAAGAAGATCAATAGCATTTTTGTCTGGCTTACAATAAGAAAACTGCTGGCCCAAGTTATGAATTTAAGCCATTTTTCATTTGGCAGACAAGACAGCGCTAGTGACAGATCAATACAGTAACTTTACGGTAGGCTGCTGCTCCCGCAGATGGCAGGACCATAAACAGGCATCATTTTTAAAGCCTAGAGCAATCCATTACTTAGACAGAAACCACCTGACCTTTTCTAATATTTAGACATTCCTACGCAAAAATGAAAATCAGGAAACAAAACAGAGGGAAAAATCAGGAGGATTAGCTGTCCTGTAAGACAGGAGGGAATATTAGCTGTTTGAAAGTCAGTATTTAGAGTAGCAAGCTTCTGTGCTATTTGGGACATCACATCAAAGCCACAAGGTTGGCACCAGGTAACTACTTATCCCTTCCAAGAGCAAATATTATTGGGAATCAGTTCTTAATTGATGCAATTTTCTTATCTCTAGGTTGTCTGGGATAACAAAAGAGCCTATTTATTCATCTTAAAAAAAAAAAAACACAACAAAAACAACACACAAGCTACTCCAATATGTCCTAAAAACATTAGATGAGTCACTTGAACACCTGTAATTAGTAAGCATTTGATAGATTACAGTTATAAGTGGGTGGTTATTTTTCCATATTGCAATATACACACTGTAGCATTTGCACGTATGGTTTGTTATTCTGCACCGATATTGGGATTGCTGACGGTGTTCCACTATTTTAACAGAGGCAAAGGAAAACAAGAGGAAGGTTTTACAATTCTGGTGCTTTAATGGTAAGACCACTAGTTGAAGAGAATGTAAAGGATAGCACCTTAATAAATTATTCAGGCCAGATCTTCAGCTGAGGACACAGGTGGAGCATCTGGCCCTATATTTACAGTTGTCTTTTTACTATAAACATGAAATAACCACAGAACATGGTGAATTAATCATACAACCAGCTTGCCGCTGCCTCCCCGGCTGAAGCTGGTTTGTGTCAATTAGTAAAGAAATATCTGCTTAAGCAGGAAACTAATTTTACAAAAGCACATTGGGTTCACAGGCTTTCATCAATACTTTTTGGTTGCTGCAAGTAACTAATTAATGTTAATGTCAACATAAAGGATAGAAGAAGGAAGAAAATATTAACAAGCAGAATATAAAAACCGAGCTGGCTGCTTCTCCCCCATACAGTACTGCCATGCAACTGGCTCCCAGTCCGTGCCTGAAAAATGAGTTACTATTAATTTGGTCGCTAATTCCACCTTGCGTGATGTAAACACACAGAGCTATATTTTCCCCTTAACTAAAGACGATTATGCACAGTATTAGTTTAAAATGCAGCAGAATAGCACACAAACCAGAAGTCTTTTGACTGGGCTCCACATGCGTTAAGAATAACTTGGCGCACACATACGTGACGCAAAATCTGCCAGTGATCTGCTTTGCTCCAAAACTAAGCCCCCTGCGCCTTCTAGGAGATCCTATAGACATCAAGCTGTGTTAAAGCAGGAAAACTGGGTATTGAATCTGTTTTTTTAAAACAAATTGAATTTCTTTAAACTCAAAGGCGAAGGATAGTTTCAACAGTTTCTCGTTTATAATCTTACCCCTTTTCAGCATGCACAAGGGCTCTTTATACCCAACCT
>NW_010512500.1:56680-57529 GCF_000687285.1 Phaethon lepturus | reverse complement strand
CCCTCTTAGACATGCGGGCCGCCACGCCTGCCAGCTACCAAGACTTGGTTTCAACCCAGAGACTCTGCCAGCCTACCGCAAAATCACTGGCACAAACACACAGAGCAGTAGCCCGCAACTCTGACTCGCAGGCCACCAAATATCCTTAGAGATGATGCCCCCGTGATCAGGCTAAACAAGATGCTAAATAAATGACAAAAACCAAGCCACTGAGTTTATTTTTTTCATTTTGTTTTGTGCTTTTTTGGTTCATTTTTTAAATAAGCTTGCTAACTTTTTGGTTGCAAAACCCCCACATATTTGTAAAAACATTTTAAAATGCAGCACTCCGAAATAATTACCGATGCTTCTTTTACAGTGCCTCAATGACATTGTTTCAATTTTAGGATAATCCAAAGCATTTAACTCACGCCATGGCTTGCGGAGGCAGGCAGCGACCCCACGGTGGCCATCCCAAACACCAGCTCAGCCTCGGCACACCTGGGGGACACATCCCATTTCACCTGCCACCACCACCGCCGGGAAGGAGGGAAGGGAACTGGGTCTTCCAGAGCCTGGCTGCATGGACACCAGCTGAAAGCAGTGCTGGGAGGAGCGATCACACAACCTGGCACCAGACTGCCTGAGGAGTGTGTTCAGAGGGAGGTGAGAGCACCTTCCTAGAGTAATGGGCAAGCAAGCCCTCAAGAAGTAGGAGGCCATTCTTCTCCTGTGCCCAGAATGATTACTGCTTTTTAGTGCAGTGAATCCTTAGTACGTATCTTCTTCAGCACTTCAGTCACTTATCCCACTCCTCCACTAAGCATACACCTGTAGATTTCTGTTTCTTACACCTTTTTTTTTTCCCCC
>NW_010512500.1:0-56649 GCF_000687285.1 Phaethon lepturus | reverse complement strand
TCCCTACATCCAACTGGCTCTATGTTCCAACACACTATTTCCTTCTTAGCAAGGTCCTCACCACTACTTTGACTTTTTCTTGTGTCTCCTCTGTGTCTGATAAGATCTAAACTACATCATTCATCCCACATCGGTCTCTGCAGATGCCTGTTCTGTCCCTTCCTTGATCAAATTCCCTGAACTTTCTGTACTAAGGGAGTTTTAGTCAACAGGAACATTAACCCTCCTTATTGCTGTTGTGCTATTAAAATGACACGATCCTTGTCTGAAGATAGCACCATGTGAACAGCTTTATAGACTTTAACATTACCATCAATGAAGTGAAACCCCATTGAGGGCCTCCACAATTTCTTGTCGAAGAAATTGTACGTAAGTGACAAATCCACAAATACAAATGATGGTGCTGCAACTGTGCCACTGTTCAAGAGGTTAAGTTGAAGGGAAAGAACACCGAAGCCAGGCTTCCAACACCAACACCACACCAAACGTCCTTGTCGTTATGGTTCCAGACTCCAGATTAGCTACAAAACCCGTACACAACACCTTGTTATATATTTTTCTTCCTTAGCAAAATTTTGCTGGAAAAGCTATATCTTAACACTTGCTTCGTATCCATCCACAAAAGAAAACCAGATCTTTCCTTCATATTGTGGGTATTGCATTCATGCGAGTTACATCTATTTCAATATAGACTTTGCCATTGTTATAAAACTATAACCTATTAGTTGGCTGGTAAGGCATTTGTGAAAGGCACCATCTCTTCATTATGCCTAGTGCCACAATCATATCTAACTCCATAATGATGACCAGAAGGCAAGATGACGACTCATATATTAATAACAAAAATAAGGAGACTAAAATAGTGCATTCACATTACACATTGTTCATAGTACCATCTACCAGAGCCAATCCTTTTGAGTGTAATAAACTGAAGGTATTATAATTAGAGAGTTCATAATGCCATTTAATCAAGCGTGGAGCTGGAGCACAGTGGGTTGTATACCAAAGACAAAACCACATGAAGCAGTACAGTGTCGAGTACAAGAAAGGGCACACATATTCTTCGGGGAAAATAACAAGTTACTACAAAGCCATGTTTGTTTTCAAGTACTCAATCAAGAGAGTTTGCATAGGTAATTTTACATCATGAAAGTGAGTTATTTCATAAATTGCAAATGAAATACGACCACAAAAATGCCTTTTGATTCTTAGAGACGGAAAACCCCAGATTTGAGTTCTCAATTTGTGAATTAATTCTTCATTTGATTGGAAAAATTAATTACAATATTGTTGCAGTATAATTATTTTCTACTACTGCTTATTACTTACAAAGTGCTTTACAATAACTAACCAGTTTCCATGACACCTCTAGAAGTCTCCACGTAGTGAGGTCGAGACAGGAGTATCCTGAGCTTTCAGCAGTAGAACAGCAAGGGCCAAATTAAATCGTGAGTAAAGTTGAGGACTCTTCCACCATCAGGCCATTTTCCCCAGGGGTCACAGAATCCTTGGCGCACCTAGCATGAGATGCTTCTCACAATCAAAATCAATGTTACAACAGCTCATTCCTGTGTCTCAAAACCAGACTGGAAACTACCCTAGTGGTCTCCCATGATGCAGAAAAATGTATGCTTAAAGGAAAAAAAAGGGAAAAAAAGAAAAAATGTAGAAGTCTGAAATCATCCTTGCAAATGAGAGGGATCAGACACTCACTCACATGTTTTAGGTTAGTGTCCTGACCAACGTGAAAGATCTTGCACATCTACCTGCCCAGGACTCGTGTTGTTGGTTGGCAGGAGTGAACACACCACACAAGGAAGGGCCCTAATGACAATGGTTGCAGCTACTACACCAAAGATGTCCAGCGTTATTCTCTACAGAAAAAGAGTAAAGACTACTCCTGACCTAAGTGGCCCTTGTTTTAACCACACCATAACATTTTTAGGAAAACAAATTTGGGGCACAAAGTGTTATGGTACAATTGTTATTTATTTCACAGATGCAGCTAAGAAATCCTGCAGACCTTAGCTTGACCTTCATTTGGGGCCTTCAGAGCCCAAATATGATTTTTCACTCTAATACATAAATAACAAGAAATATACCTAATGCATGTATCCAAGTTACCAGGTAAGTGTAACTTGACAGACAAGAAACATCAGGAAAATTAAAGTAGAAAAATGACGCGGCAGCACAAAGCTTCAAAAATTGCTCTCAGGCAAGCAAGCACCTTCAGATTGAAGAGTTATGTAAAGATTTCTTATGTATAGAAGCACACATTCTCAAATGACTGTAGATCAAGAAATAAGAAGGTCTGAATTAAAACAGGGTCTGATTTAGCAGCCATTAAGGTTGCAAAAAAGATTCCCATTGGCTTTATACAGCATTGGGTCATACCCTAGTCACACTACTACACACGTCTCCTGCACCTTTCAGCTTATTTTTAAGACAGTTACACAGCCAGCCGTTCCCAAAATAGCAAGATACGACTTTCCGTCTGCCTGGATATTCTTTGCAGACAACAGCTCGACACTCCTAATGGCTAAAAAAAGACTTTGCAAACTAGATTTTACCATAACTTGTAGAGTCCCACTCAAACTTTACCATCCGCAGACGAGCACTCTGGTCAGCAGCCATTTATGTTACCTTATTTTCAAAGTTTTACAAAGTGGTTTCTTCTTTCCCTGCCCATCACACAAGTTCTTTTTCATAATTGCATGTCAAAACGAATAAAGTCGCAGAGATCACATGCTTTTACCACTTATTCCCAAACAGCTCATTAATTTAAGAACTTGTATTGATTTTGTTGGGTCATTTACACATTTACTATACTCGGTGCTTAAGTTCTGTAGGAACGAGTATCCGAAAACCTTCTCTGTTCTTATGGAGGGGAAATGAGATGTTTGCTTTGTTTTCTTCCTTTGAAACATTAATTTACACAAGACTTAGGAAAACCTTCCCCTCACCTGTACTCTAAAAAAAAAAAAAAAATATTTCTTAAAATGTGGGAGAAGGCTCAATATGCATAAGACAAATTAAAGTACGCCAAACAAATGGCAATGCAAGTAGTGTAATCTTCACTCAACAGATAAACACCATAATTCACAGTTCTGAAATGGATGAAATACAAATCTATTCTTTATTAGTGGAGATAAATGTTTGTCACCTTAATCTCCAATATGCTATTCTTCTATAACCATGGGGTATATTCCCAGGTCAATCTGTGGGAGATTTAGGCAGACAATGTTAACCCTAGTGCAAAACTGAAGGAACATGAATCAAGTCGAAGTGTTGCAGATCATTTTAGCCACAAGCAGTAGAGCCCATCAAACAGGACATAGTCAAGATAAAAATCATGCTGTTTGAATATCCTCAGGGCTTTATCCTGCCAGCACTAACTGATAGTGTTGCTTATGAGAGATACAGAGCAGAACAGAGCAACAGTAAGGACAAAAATGCATCTCAAATTCTTTATTCAAGAGGGTAATTTTAATGAACACTTCATCTCTACTGCTTTCGACTGAAACTGTACCACAACATTAAACTGTTTAGATTCCCACCTGTTTCACCCTACTTACATGCACAGTGTTGATTCTATAAACATCCCGCAGGACCGTTTACACCAAAGAGTACATTTGCTGTACTGATTACAGACTTCAAATGCCATTAATGTCTGTCAGAAAGGCTGCAGAACCTTGATTTTGAAAATCAAGCTTTAAGAGATGCAAACTGGCAAACTCAAAAATCAGCACCCAAATCTAAACCTGGAGTTCCTATTTCCTGTACTTTTAATAGAAAAAATTAATTTTAGTAGTTTCTATTGCTCTATTAATTTCTATTTAAAATATTACCCCTTTACTTGCAGCATAGTTCCTTGTTAATGCTTCAAAGTGAAAACCAGACACAATTGTTTGACATGGACTAAAACCATTTAACATCCATTTCAAATAAATGGGTGTTACACACCTAAACGCATTGCATCACACCTCAATATTTTTTTTTCAGTCATTGTAATTTTCCCTAAGGCAAGACACCAGAATAATCACTTTATTGTTATATTTACTGACAATGACCCTCAGAAGGTGATAACATTTTGATCCCATTTGATTACATTAGTATTAATAGATCCTAATGGAAACGCAAATAAATCCCCTTTTTTATCACTCATTCTCTTTAATTTCAGCAGTCACTATAACTTAATTGCTCAAAGGGCTTGCAAGCATACACAGAGTACAAATGAAAGAGAACCTGCACTGCCTTTCACTTATACCTTTAATCTTGTTCACTGAACGAATTAAGGGTAACCCTAAAAATGGAGTCCCAAGCATCCCAAGAAAGAGTTGTCACAGTGTCAGCAGGGGTTAACACTGCTATGACGCTGACAATGTGGCAGCAGCCCACAGGAGGCAAGACCCAAGAACTTGTCCACCCACGAGCTTACAGTCTTAGCAAAATCAAATAGACAGGATGTACCTGGAAGCTCATAAAAAAAAAAAGGCTATTATTATTGACTGACTTGACAACACTGCAGATGTATTGAGTTGTTAGGAGGGATTTCAGCAGAGCAAGCAGGGAAAGGGACTTCTTATAAGGAAGTGCAGCCCATGTGCAGAAGGTGAGGCCAAAAAGGTGTGAAGACTATGATGGGAGAAGCAGGTGGCCAGAGCGTCAAGCCTCACACTGTCGAAAGAACAGCCTTCTGGCAAGGACAGTCACCTACAGGTGCTTCATCCACTATGCTCAAGATTGCTCTGGCAAGTGAAAGAGAAGTACATAGCTCTGTTGGGTAGCTGTCATCTGTATTTCCCTTCCTGATGCCACCTTTAGAAAACAGAGGTCCAGACGTGAGAAATCAGAGTGGCCCACAAGTGAGCCAACTGTGCTGAAATCTGGTTTGACTGCAGAGGTCAGGACAGCTCATCAGCCAGCTGCTCTGCTATGTAAGTGTAACGAGACACCCGCAGCTTGCTGCCCCTCCAGTGTAATTGCACATCTTGTTCTTTATAATCACGCTTACCACTTACACGCTGCTGTAGAGACATAACTAATCCTCACAGATCCCACTGAGAGGCAGGCAGAAAAGTATTACCATTCCCATTTTACAGATGGAGGGGAATATATATTACCTACAGGAGTCAGTTAATGACTGGAATAACCTGATACACTTCCACAGGCCTGGGAGGATTCAGACTCACGCGCGCCGGCAGCCAACTTGGCCAACGAAGGTCAAGCCATTTGTCAAAAGCCATAGGCTGTTACTGCGAGATACAGGATGAGAAGTCTCATGGCACTGAAGCCAGCTCTGTTCTCAGGTCACCATACAAACCATACACAGTAAATACCTGCGGTGGGCTGGTTTGGGGTTTTTTTGGGGGTGGGGGGGTGGGGTTTTTTGTTGTTGTTTTGGTGTGTGTTTGTTTTTAAACCAACCCACTAAGGGTTTCTCATTAAAAAGAAGCACAAATAAAACTAAAACTTTTGCTACAGTTCCCCAAGTGGAAGGAAGGAAACTCCCCACAATTTGTTTAATTCTGAAAATACTGTTTTCTGCAGCATCCAGAAAATACCACGGTAGCTGCTGCCAGGAGAGAGTTACTTGAAATGCAGAGTATGTGAAAGACAGAGGCCAGCAACATACAAATGATGTGATGTATATAGAACAACTATCACAATAGGAAGCAGAACAATATATATTTGTCTTTTATTACTAGGCTATATGTGTTATTCCCAAATGCCATGGTAGATGGGAAAAGTCTCAACAGGCATTTTCTATTACTTTTAAGGTCTCAAAGTTAAAATCAAGCAAGCATAGCTAGCTATTTCTGTGTTTAAAAGCAGAGATGATCAGTAATGGTCAACCAACCCTCCAAACTTCCAAGACAATAATGAAATTATGTTATTTGTTCTTTAAACTCTTCTGATATACTTAAATTATGTTTTCCATCTTTCTGATGGATTTAGCATTGCTAGGAATTTTAGGAATGGAAAATGATTTTAATAGTTTAGTTTTAACAATCACCTGACCCCAGAAGGTAAGTTTTTAAATAAAATTATCATCACAAGGCCAACAGTCAGGTTGGGGAATTGACCCCACTATTATTTTCAGATGCACTGCTATTGCTCAGTCCATTTTCAATGTACATTGCCCATCAAAACGGGAGTTATATAGCTTAACAACCTTGCACTGAAGTTGCTTCTCATTAGCAGGAAACATTCACTAAGCCATTTTAAATCCCAGACTGATGTTTTAGCCAGGTCCACAGACAGAAACATCAATATGGTGGCTAACTAGATAAACTTTCCCGCCACACCATCTTTATGCTGCTGTGAACTTTCCCATCCTTTAGTAATGTTCACTTTTTTAACTCCCTGCTCTAACAAGAGGCAGCAGTGTTATTTTTCATCATCCTAAAAGGAATCCTCTCTAACCATTTTAGACTTGCATGGGAGGTGAAAGGAGGAGAGGTTTTACCTCAAAAACTAAGCTATTTGCTGTCAATTTGAACATCCAGCTGTTCCAACCCGGCCTCCCTCTGGTCAGACACCAGCTAGAGCAGCACATCTCCCTTCTCATCGAGGAACAAACAGTTCAATTTCTGCTTGTCTCATGCATCTGTCCAAAAAAAAAAAAAAAGAAAAAAAAAGAAAAAAAGGCATGATGCTTGCTTGTTGGTTCCTTATTTTTACAGCCTCTGCTGAAAGACACACCAAGGTTTCATGGAAGGCACCACACTTTGGCTTATTTTCTGCTTGAAGATGCCAGCAGGATTCATTACTGTTAAATAAGTTTGTTCCACCTATCTGTCAAGAAAATACGATTTTCTTCAGCTTTGGAAGCTGATACAGGATTAAATATACCTTACACGACTGAACTTAGAAGACATGAAGGTGCATTACGTGGCACTACATATTCCAAATCCAACATTAACATAAAAAAAATAACTGTTTTAGATAATCAATCCAGCTTGTTTACTGAATCACCTGGCTAACAGCCAGAAGACAGCAATTCCAAGGGGTTTTATAGATTCACTCAGAAAAACAAAAATCCATTTTCTAGAAGAGGACTCACAATTCACCAACTCCTTAAGTCAAAAGAAACAGAGGCATTCTGCCTTTTTCCCCACCTTCTGTTACACAGCTTTACAATCAAAACACACATCTCAGGATAAATCAATTCGCCTGTTTACACTACCTTTCATGTTTCCATGTGCACAATTTGCCTACCAGTTTTTAGGTGTTATGTAAATAGTTATTAACATCATGTGGTCTCAACTAGTAGGAGAAAATCCCAGATAAAATTGCTCACTAAATGACCTTTATAGCTTTCCTTTAGCATGCAAAATTAAGCAAGAAAGTCTTGTAATGATCATATGTGCTTTTTAAGTAACATTATTTCAAAAGGGAAGAATGACCTATGAAAATTTTCTTTTTGAATTAATAAAGCTGAATTTGCACAAACCGCAAAGACACTCAGACGAATCGGAGGACAATCTCCAAACAATCTAATATCAAACTGCATAAACATAAAACACTTCAACACATTGTAAGGCTCCAAAAGATTACAAGCTGACCCTTCCACTCCCACTAACAATCATTCAGTACTGCAGGGATCTCTGAACCATAATGCAGTAGGGTCACTTTTGCATTATATAGCACATAACAGATTTCAGAAGCTTATTAAAGATGTAAGTACAGGGATACTACAGGCAGTTAGAAGCCTACTAAGACGAGGTAAGAAAGTCAGAAAATACAATACTTCTAATATTGGCTTTTCATTGGAGGACTGTAAACCAAATTCATCAGTTATTTTTTTTCAGCAAGCAGAAGTACTTTGGGCCAAAAAACAGGGGCGGGGGGAAGAAAACAAAAAAACCAACCCAAACCTGCATGGGTAACTTGAGACAGCAGATACACAACCTAACATTTTCCAGCTCCAGCCACCATGTAACAACACTGGAAGTTTTATGCCAACAGGATCTCAGACCCAGTACAGAAGAAAAAGGGCCAAACTTCTCGTATCACGTCAGGTAAAGGCAGGGGTGCTGTGAGCCCAAGCAGGACAGCAAGGCAGAGCAAAGCCTGCAGGCTGGCACACAGCTGCAGCCATGCAGAAGGATGGGACACACAAGGCTCCTGCCTCAGTTTCCCCAACCTGAAGCAACAGCACTTACCCACCTTGCACCAGAGCACTGAAAAGGTTAACTCGTGTGTGCAAAGTGCTTTTAAAATGAAAGCACACTTTATTTCTCTCCTTTCAGTGATGGCAGTCATCCTCACAGAAATTTGAGTAGCCGGGAGCTTCCTATTCAGCCAGTTATAAAAGTCACGGTTCCCTTGATAGCTCTGCGTGACCCACTTCTCCACCCCGAGCCTGCTGCAGTAGTATTTAAATGTCGAGGAGTTTATCGATATATAACTGAAATGTTAAGGGGGGAAGCGTATTAGTGGGGACAGGAAAAGGCAAAATTTATGACACATAAAAGGCACTGCTTATTCAGACGAAATTTATTATAGCCCATTTCAGTTAAAGTATCACATGCGTATGAGACCTTAATGAAATCGTAATCCAGATGGGAGCGGGGAAAAGACCGAGCGAGCTGCGCGCTTGTGCAGAAAGAATTTGCTCCTGAAGCCTGGCAGGCAGAGACGTAACCGGCTGCCTGTTTGCGTGTGTGTTCGGGGCCGGCATCAGCAGCGTAAAAATCCCTACAGCCCTGGAAATGAACGGGAAGAAGTGAGTTGCAGAAACATCACGACAAAGGAAAACATATCAAAGGTTTCAAATCTAGTCAATATTAGACGTTGTGGGGTAAAGGCACAATGAATCACAGCTGATTAGCGCTAAGACTAGCTATTAGTGCCTGCATGAACAGCAAGTAGCAAAACAGAAACCCAAACCCTGCGAGAAGCTTCAGGGGTTTCCAGGACAAAAATGTGAAAAAAAAACATTTCCCTAGAAAGGGCTCTTCCGCAAATTGCTTTAACAAAGCGGTTTTAGTCCATTCCATCCCTTCCATAGAGCAGCTGTGGAGGTTTCCACTCATCCTCCCTGTATCGGCGGTACAGCTACCCTGCTGCTTGCTTGTGGATGAAGGAAGAAGAGAGCAACTGGATTCCTGTTTAGTCCCATTAAATGTGTAGTGGTATAAGCAAAGCACACTGAGTCCGTCCCTTTCCAATGAGGCTGCCAGTGATCCACTAGGCGAGACACACATATACACACATACAACCCTGCAAGAATGCACTAAAGTAGACTCTTGTGTCCCCTTTTCAAAGGGTGCTTCCTGCACTGCTGCCTCCATCCCCTCTCACTCATCTCTAATCAGCACAGGACTGTACAAGGGAAGTTCACATTTATAGCCTGCTGCTGGCACCACTGTTTCAGAAGTAGAGGCAGCAACAATCAAAAGACATTAGGCTAGCTTGTTTCACAAATTTTAAATTTCTTAAAAACCATCCTTCCCCTGTAGTTTGCTTTGCAAATACAACACATGCTGTACACAGCCTTGGTTCAGTTCACCGACAGTAGCAACTGTGTAAAAAATTTCAAATACTGAATTAAGGAATTCACGGTTCAAAGCTCCTATTATCAGCTGACTATGACATCAAGAAATATCATTACTGAGTATTTATTTCCTAGATGTCTACAAAGGGGCAAGGTGTCCGATTCCTGGCCAGCCCTGGGCTTGGTGGCACTGCCTTCAGCTCTGCAGTAAAACGAACAGCTCGTTACTGGACTTTGAATCTTCAGCAACCTTTTCAAACTCTCACTCAAATACGGAAGAGCCCCTAGACAAGCAAAGGAGCACACACACACACTTGCAAAAACTAGATGCTATGATTTGTGCTAACGAGACAGAAATAGCAGCATGACCAAGACCCAAGTACACGACAGGACACGTGCAGCTGTCTAAATAGCTCTGCTGTCGGTGCCACTGCATGCTAATGGCATTCCCTTCTGCTTGGCCTCGTCTCCCCACTTTACACAAGAGCTTAAAAATTCAGGCACTTCAAGCTCCACCTAGACTGAACTGCTTGCTTAAATAGGAAAAATAGCCACACAACTCATTAAGATTTCATTCACTTTGGAAGGGATTCAAGAAAGCTTAGATTATATGGCAAGAACCCAAGTATCTCTTATTTCTGAAGTATTAAAAAAAATGGTGGCAATTTTTTATTTTCTTTCCATCTTTATGGAAGTCTTTTTCAAAAGAAAAGAAGTTGTAAATAAAAAGCATTTACAACTCCGGTACAGCAACAATTAATATAATATTGTGGAAAGACCAACAGAGGAATCTCGAAATGTTTACCTGTCATCTCCACAAGATGATGTTTTACTGAAGAAACTACGCTCTGGTGATGTACTGCATGCATTCTGTGCATTTCTTTTATGTTTGAAATGCCATAGAAAAATTCCAAGCATGTGAACATGAATTAGAAACGTCCCCAATGACTTACCAGTCCAACAGAGGTATGCCATGGCGCTGTCATGTCTCCTCATTTTACAAACCTCACCTTAATGTCAAGGGAATAAAAACATAATTCTCTTTGAGATTTATACGCTAACTCTAATTGTGTTGTAATCCCAGCACAGTGTGGTGGATCCAGCACCCCTGCCACTTCAGTTCCTTCCTCAGAGCACCCATGCAACCAATAAGATATTAAGAGCTAAAAATATCATCCAAAAGTCCATTAATCCTCTAAGTGATTATGTGTCCCTGCAACAAAATCTACTCAATACCAGCAAAATCCAGATCAAACAATTTTAGGAGTTTTTGGAAGCATGCATATTTTGTAAATTCTGTATGCCATCAAAGGAACTTGGACCTAGACTTCAGTCTCAGATTCTAAACTGGAACATTTTGGATAGATCAAGGCAGGGAAGGGAGCAGAGGCTTATTTGCGATTTAACTGTGGCACCAGATTAATTAGAAACTAGGTAAATACAGCAAAATACACACCACTGCTTTATTAACCAACAAGAAGTGTTCTCAAACAGAGAAGTATTTATCTACCTTGTTAGACCAAGACTTTTTTAGTGAAATACAGGTCTCTTCTGGGTCTGTGACCTGCCAGATGGACTCTGCTGTGCACAATGAACAGAACAGCTCACACCACAGGCATCAGCGATGAGACACGCAGGGCCATCGGACACTGAAGAGCAAGACCAGGCACTGCTGCACCTTCTCCTAAAATGCCTAGACGGCCAACAGAAAGCACCTTCTCACATCCAGTATCATAAATTCTCTGGAGAAAATATCATTGCTTCAAACGTAAACCAACTTAGACACCAAAAGCAATGCAGAACAATCACTTACCAAAAGCAAGCATCTCTTTGCAAACATATCAATGAAGCACCAAATGCATTCAGAGCCCACAGAAATCTAGCAGGTTGAAGGTTTACAGACACTTGTTTGAAAAAAAACCCAACACCCAAACAACCAAAACAAAATACCCTATACATGGCTTAAAAGAGAACTACCATAAATAAGTATGCCATTAAAGATTGAACCATTCTATCCCAGGCAATTGGAAAAAAAAAAAAGTCATCTTTACGCCTGTCAGCCTAACACAAAGTTCAGTGCCCATGATTTCTGCTTGGCCTTGGCTGCAGGAGGATTTTATACCCCATGCAAGGAGACAAGAGTCACCTATGCATCACCCCAGTCGGGCTGTTGGCATTGCCCCACACCTGGGCAGAAAGGCCAGGTGAGGGTGGAGAAAGCCAAGTTTGATAGAAGCACTCAACATCTGTGCAAATTAATGAGTTCAATTTAATTACCTCCCAACAGAAAGATTAAATAGGGTGCAACTGGTGATATGAAATCATCCTAATGGGTTCCACTGCTTGACACCGCTCATCAAATTGAATTGATTTTTAAACAGTAGAAATTCAAACAACTCCCATGAGAAACTAACATAATTCCCATCTCAATCAAATGCTTTGTAATAGTTACATATAAAATGTGATTTTTGAGGAGGGAGAGTCGATTATTTCTTCCCCTTTCATTCCTACAGGAGACCTGGCAAATTGATAGTATTAGCAGCACAACACTGGCATACTAGCAGGAACTGAGGATGAAAAGTGTACAAGCATATGATGAACAGTACTTTGCAAATAACTCAAAACTGTGTTTTTTAATAAAAGCAGTAGCCAAGTATCTTGAGTGCTTGAAACAGAATGACAGTTAGGATATTGTTCTTTATAATCCCAATCTTCCAGAAATAAATTTGCAAGTATGCAAACATCCTGAAAGTAATTTAAGACAGCAGTTAATTTGTATTTTATAGTATGTTTCCAAAGCAAAGATTTTAAATTTTGCTGCTACTTTTGAGTATTCAACTGAGCTACTTCAAGTGTACCCAAGTCCAGAATGTGCCACAAATCCTTTACACGGTTTCTACTTGGGCAGAAACAATTTTTGAGAAAAAAAATCACTACCAAGTTCAAGGAAGTCCTGATTTCAGAAAAAAAAAAAAGACTGTATATTTTAATTAAAAAAACCACAACAAAAACACAAAAGCAATCCTCATCTTTTCACATGTATATAAGAAGATTTCTGCATAAATACACAAAATATCATACAACTTTTTTGAGAAGGCTTTTTGCCATGACCTCTGAAGACAGACTCAACTTCAACTATTTCCACTTCATTTCATCAGAAAAAGATTTGAAAAATATGTATGTAGAGCTGAAAATATCTATCTAGAGCTGAGATGCTGCCTGACAAGTCCTATCTCGCAAGTGATTAATGTGCTGACAATTTGCCAAAAAAGGGTCCGTTTATCTGCTCAGTGGGCAAGCAAACATTTGCGAGGACAATTGGTATCTATGCAAGGCGGCCACAGACTGAGTGGTCATCAGGTGTTAAATAGCAACTGACATTTTAAATGAAATCCCAGGGCTGTCAGCATCAAAGGTTCACTGAACTGGAGCAACTGAAAGAAAGGTGAAGGGAAGGGAGCAAACAAAATAGCTGGATGTCTTTTCAGTGGCAGTTCTCTCTAATTTTATTTTTGCTAATCGATACCATAACAATAAAGCATTTCCAATATTGGCTTTGTGTAATTCTTCTTCATTAAATCATACTTGCATGAAAGGAAATCAAACTTGCCCAGCTTCAGAGCTAGGTTCTATTCCAGGTGACATCAAAGACTAAAATGGGACACACACATGACACCCTGCGCAATGTTAAATACCTAACAGGAGATGACAAATCAAAAGGGAATTACTGCAGTAAAAACATAATTAAAAACTTGATTGAAGTTAAACAGAATTTACATAACACTGCAAATTAACTTTACACCAAAAGTATTCACTGGGAAAGCAATAAAAAGGCATTTCATTAGTAATCTATATTTAAACAATATGTACAATAGAGTTGTTCTAATGAGAAACGTAGGGTTTTTAATAACAGCAGTTTCCAATGGCTGCCAAGAGACACCACTATCACTGAGATTTCTGCACATAAACAAACAATCTTTGGCAATACCATGCATGGATTGTAGCTACGAGACCCAGCACAGGTTGGGGCTCTACAGATTCTTGTTATAAATTAACTGTATGGAAAACACTAGTACACAGCCCTGGGCTACCCATTTAGCATGACTCTTCTGATCTTGGGTGAAAGAATAGCCCCATTTCAGCAGAACCAGGACTTCTGTTTTTCTTGACCTTTTCTTTCTTAAAAAATAATACATTCTTAAAGTTTTCAGGAACACACATCTGTTGCTATGACATTTCACTCCTATCTCTTTAGGGACACAGACTATTTGCGATAGTGATGAAGAATCACATTGCAATCATTAACCAAGTCACATAGCACAGTACTTCTAGTAAAATAGTAATAATGAAAATAGTACATTAAATATAAACTGCCTAAACGCAATTCACCTCCAAATGCTGAAGTCAAACCGCACATATAAGAAATGCACTATTACAATGCCAAGATGGAAACTTCCTACAACACATGACTGAGAACATAAATTCAATTTATCCCAGATTTCAGTGGGAATTCAGAAAGATTCTGTTCACTTAAAGATTTCTCACTTCTTCCTTATAGCAGACAAATATGTTCTGGTCTTTTTCAAGCCACAGGTTCCTCACAAATTCTGTTGAAAGTTTAACAGGCTTGCAGCAACAACCCTGCTTGGTCACCTTTTATAAATAATCCAGTCGTCTCCTCAGGTCACTCAACCAGAACCTTAAACCCATGTCATAAAACCAGCAGGGTAGTTTACATCAGCATTGTTTCCACATTTTTACTTTTCAAACCAAGTAACGAAGTCCATGATTTAAAAAAAGGATTAAGCTGCCTTCAGGTGCAGGCAGCCACTCATTGCAACTTCTGACTAGAATTGAGTTTTCAACACTTAGACGACAGCTCAGTCCTATCTCTACCTTTCTCTACTGAAAATGCTTTAGAAAGTCCAGACCAGGCAACAGTGACTCTGAAAGAAAAATAATCAATCAAGCGAAAAAAATTAATAAAAATCATTGTTAACAAAAACAAAACACAGGTTTCTTCTGATGGACTTTTTGACCTAACACAAGTATTTCCTGTAGATATGCACTTTGTGTTTTAGGTATTATTAAATTAGTATCTAGTAAAACAAAGTAAAATCAAGAAAAGCAAGATTTGGTCTGTGTCTTGGAATGATAAAGATGAGAGAACTGCACATGAAAAGGGGCACTGGATACAATGAAACTATGATGTTGAAAGCAATGCTACCTTAATTAACACACTAGGATATTCAGAGTAAAGGACTTGATCTCTCTGGTTGACATGTTTCCAGCTTCTATGAAAGGACTTAAGTGAAATGGCTGTCAGCCAAGTGATCTATTTCCCAAAGTGCCCCAAACTCAAGCCCCAAGAGTAGGAATCAAGGGAGATGCTCTGCAGACTATCCTGGAGCCTGCAGAATAAGCAGCTCTTGCGAGGCATGGAAAACAAGGATTGCAGGCTTTCTGCTTACCACAGGACTGCTGCATTCTCTGAGAGATTGCCTACATGCACACTCCCCAGTTTTGTGCATCTGTATTTTAGGAATCAGTATTTTTATTTTTCTATGCCATTAAAAAAAGAAAAACCTTTAAACAATATGAGTGTCTGAGACAAGCTTTCTTATCAAATTGAGTTTGTTTTGGTTTTTATGTCAGTAAGAAAGAAAACAAGCAAATGGTGTTTCATCCTCCTTTGGCTGATGAACTTCATTAAAAAAATACATACACAGAGATTAATTTCCTCACCTTTGTTGAAAATGTGGTAGATAACATTTGTTGAACGCTTGTAAATTACAACAGTTTTACCTTTTCTGTAAAAAACACAAGTTCTAGAATTATTTTTTTTCTCCAAAAGTTTTTTTTTTTTTTTAAAGAACAAAAAGCAAAACAATCCAGAACACTATCTTGCCTAAGCACATGAATACCAATGTCATCTCCACACATGGGGTTTTTTTGAGAAGAGACAGCCAGCTTACAAAGCTGATGACACTTGCTAGCCAGTGCTAACTACGATGAGAGGCAACCTCAAATAAAATACCATAAAGATAAGAGAACTGGCTAAAAGAAAACCCCATCTTGTTTACTCTAGCAGCCACTGGGGAAAAAGCACGCATGACATTATTCCAACAACTGCACCAGTGACCTAAATTGTCAAGTTGTGTGTTGCTCCTCTGCTAAAGGTTGCACACAACTTCCAGATTTAAAATATTTCAAGCAAATTGTCACATCCAAAAAACATCTGAAATTATGCATGTGAGATGTGCATATCCCACAGGTTTTCCATGGCATTGAGCAAATTAAGGTCATCTTCCTTCCCATCTCCTGAGACCTACATCCATTCTGCTGTTACATCAAATTGCAGAAATTACCACAAGTTCCTTTAGAGGTGAGAGGGAGAGGGGACCCAAATCTCGCAGAGTAGATGGTAAGTCAGGTAAGATGTACAGCGAGTAACATGACAAACCTCAGCAGAATCTCTCTCCTGGAGGAGCAGATCCTCCCATAGGGTCAGCTTGTTGTGCCAAGGCTGGATTTCTCCAACTGGCAGGGAAGGGCGGGAGCAGGCACACTGTCCTTGGGCTCACCCAGGAGCAGTGAGCTCAGGAGAAAGGAATTGCCCCATCAGTTCCGAGAAGAGCATCGACACACCAGAAAGCAAGCTGCAGTCAGTGCTTTTCCTTTTTTAACACGGTGTATTTATACTCAAGAGAATGCAGCTCACACGCAGTATCGACCCAGGTCGAAGAGACTACGCTTTCACCACGGAGGGCACAGAGAAAGCACGTGTTTCTAAAAGCCTTTTCTATGCTAGCCTTATCCTGTACGCTGACGACAATAAGCAGTCTAAAAAGGATGCTGGATTTTGGGGCAAAAGGACATAACTAGAGCTTGCGGTGAAAAAAAGAAAAAAAAAATTGTCTTGCAGCAAAAACTACAGGCCCAGCCAAGACTGCAAGTCAATCATTGTGCTATGCACTGTGCAAACACATGAACATGAAACGATCTTTATTTCAAAAAGCTTGTAATTCAATGGATAAAGAAAGAGAGAAGACCCATAGAATTTTCAAAGGCTCCTTACAAAAACATGAATGCCCAGAAATATACCAACAGATGTGTTTTGGTCAAGCATTACATTTTTCTTTGGATGAGAGCTATCAAATTGCTTATTCTTAGGTTGTTTGAAACTGAAGAAAGCCATGACACTACCTACGTATATTTGGAAAAGGGATATTGTGGTAAAACGGAGCCAGTGACGAGTGGGAAGCTGTGTATTTGAGTATACTCTTAGGATTACTGATGACAAGTCATTGACACTGCAGGAAAAGCTTCCCAAAACCTCTAACACCTGTGCCACCCCACTGTCCGCAACGAAGGTCCAGCCTCTTCTCCCCCTTCCAAGGATGCGCTACGCTGGCTGGTAACTGCAGTAAAGTCATTAGCTTAGACCTGAAAACAGGAGAGCTCTGGTGTACAGCGATACTAACCACCAGCTCGAGCTTGTAGAGCACCAAAACAGCTGTCTCTGTACCATGGTATATTTTATTTCCATAGCTGGATTCCTTCACACCAAACCAGCTCAGCTGTATCTGCAAAGATATCCTAAAAATCAGAAGCAAGCACTGGTTTTCCCACACATCAAACATTCAAGACCATCCTATTATAAAGTTTCTATTTCCAAATTCAAGCAACCAACACAAAGCAGTTGGTACCTAAATCCATTCCAAATGAAATTGGTTAAGATAAGAACTATAAAACTGCTTCCTGAAGCAAATGAACAAGAGGACACAATGGGCTAGATCTTACAACTGCCACCTCCCTTGAGATGACCTTACTCAAGGTAACTGTTTCTCTAGTGAGGACAATGGAAATTCAGTTCCCAATTCCATTGGAAATTCTATTTTCCAGATCAGACCAGCAAACCCAAATGACTAATAGAAGCCAAGTATGCCCCAAACTTACTATTGGCACAGGTATTACCAAACACTGGCTTTCTATCCTCTTTCCTCTCTACTGGGAGAAAGCGAGTGGTGACCTAGAAAGCCCTCTGCCATAAACATCTACCTGTGCGCTTGACAACCTGGAATTATCTGCAACCCTTGTTATACTTGAGGAGGCCACGTGGCAGAAGACAAGAGACCTGGGCACATTAGAAAGTTTATGACTTCCAAGCAGGTTCTTAGCACACACATTTTTTTTAGTTCTCTTAAAGCCGTTCTCTTAAACGAGGACAGGGATAGCAGCACAATTTCTACAGGAGGCTCCAGCATAGCTAGACCTGGAGCAATACAGCAATAGCCACTACTGCAAATCCCTAAATAGAGAAGACAACAGAAATACAAAGAAGGTAAAATGAATAAAGGTCTCATCCAGTGAGCTGAGAAGAACCCAGAATATAAAGCATATCATACAAGTCGTCCACTCTTACTGAGCCTGAGCATCACTGCTGTTCTCTTACTCAGTTCAGCTCAAAACACTGACCATCTCCAGCAAAGTGCAAAGTCCTCTCAGCACCAACTGATTTCCAGAGGACATCAGAGCAACTGCTCAGGCCTCTGCAGTGCTCAGACTCTGCAGCAATGTCAGTGCTCATCCATTTCCCCTTCACCCTGCCCATGGCTCAGTTCACACGACCGCTTCTCGTTACTGCAGGTAGCACTTTATGCAGTCAAAGTACTCTGCAGACAGCAGCGTGCAGCTAACTCCACGTGTGCACAAGCAGCAAGGTTAGGACCAGCCCTTGCCTAGATTCAGCTGTCTTTTACAAGCCAGAAGTCTGAAGGCAAAGGTAAGCTTTCCAAAAGTAGAGCAGAAATGAAGGTCTAAACCGAAGATGTTCCTTAACTAGACCCCGACTGAGACAGAGGGACTCTGCCCTGAAACATGGCCAGGCTTGGCAAGGCATCCCGGAACCAAGCAAATGCTTCCCTCTTCCTCGTAAGCCAAGAGCTCAGCACTACTGCTGCAACACAGCAGCCATGGCAGCCACAAACACGGCTTAGGTGGGAAAGCAGAGCATACAAAAGCACTTGGTTTGCACTCATGTTAATTTTTGCTTAAGAAGATGAAGGCGGCTTTACCTTTCAGCTGTGCAGCATTTAGAAATATGGTAGTTGTTTGCTTTGAGTCACTTGCCCAACACTGTCGACAAAACAAGCAAGTTGAGGGCACATGGATCTTGTATAGCAAATTGCTCACACATACACACAAAAAGATTTTTATAAAAAATTTCAGTTATGGGTTAGAAGTAGTGACAAAAAACCAAAAACTGCTCCTTCAGAAGACACAGATCTCTATCTTTCTGTGCAGACAATCTGTATCTTCATTTAATGACGTGTTGCACACCTAAGAATTTTCATAAATAGAGGAAAACTGATTTAACTCACCTGCCAGACTTCTTGCACGAAAACCAAAAAGTAATCTGTCATCTTTGGAGCTGGTAGTCACTGTAAGAGGGAGAGGCCGAGCATATTTTCAGCTGAGCATACAAAGCTTTTGCTGTCTCTCTCCCCAGGCCAGCCTTAAAATCATTTCACACCAATAGCCACCTCCAAAATTGTACTCTGACCTGCCATTAAGTTCTTTACTCATTATGAATTAGCTCTGAAACTTTTTTTACTGATACTCTATGTGCTACTGTGCACACGAGTGCATGCATATTGTGTGGATTTCTTTTAGACCACACTTTCAAATAAAATTTAAAAAAATGTTTATGACATGGCAGAAACATCTTTTAAATGCTCTCTTCCCACTTCCAGCAAGCTTACTGGAAGTAACATAAACTCAGCAGTCCTTGGGAAGTGAGAGCATGAGTTAGCACATGTTAGGTAATCCAAAAGGTCTGCTACAAATCTAGTAATTATCCCTAATTTCATATACAAAGGTCACCATTAAATTCTTTACAGTTTTGTATTTCAAAAGATTAAAACTTTAGCAGTAATTTACTTAACATAAGGAATAATACCACAACATAAATTATCTGCAAACAGCAACACTGCACAGATTTTTAACGGGGTGCATTGGAAGCCATACAATATTTTAGCTAGTGTGCACACACTTTGGCCATTTTTAGATTATGCTACATATTTAGAAAAAAAGACGTGCAAAAATTCCAAACCTACCTATCTCTTTTGGTATTCTAAGTCAAAATAAATGAGATCTAGTTGAAAAGCTGAATAATTTCCAGTTGTGAGAGAAGAGCAAGTAAGAACTGTTAACAGGTTGCAGAGCAGTGACCCAGCCACGTAGAGCAACAACACAACAGGGAAGTTTGCATAAAAACTAAGACTGAGCTAAACAACTCTTAAGAGGCATTACTACACAATTATATCGCAACAGTGCTCCATCATGACCTAGTAAGAGGGATGCAAGTTTTAGTATGGCTGCGACAGAAGAAGGGGCTGTTTATCCCATAGTGATCCTGGTTTCTCCACCTCTAATCTGCTGGTCAGAGTGACAAACCAGAACTGACAGAAATGCCACACGAGATGAAGCACATTGGGCAACTACTACAGGATAGACCAGAAAAGGGTGGCTTGCTTATGAAAAGGGGTGGGGGGGTGGGGTGTGGAAAAAAGGTGCATGTTAGCATCATTGCTTAGACTTTAAAAAAAAGCCCGTGCCATTAAAAGGCAAGGTTTACACTTTGGGAATACCTGGAGACCCAAGAATGCATGATTACTTTAAAGCAAAGAGGGAAAAATTTATTGCCTCCCAATCTCAATTGTGGATGTTTCAAACTTTGACCCTCTGAGCTTACAAAGTCATATCCAGATCCATTCACTTCTGTGTTTTCATCGACGGGCTGAAAAAAAAAAAAAAAAAAAAAAACAACCAACCCTTTCCTCCCATTAGGCCTAGCACTTAAATATTTAAAAGACCTGAAAAACGCATCCAACATCCACAAAATCATGCAACATTGATCTTAACCTTCTGGAAGCGGAGGAGAAAGTCCCCTAGCTGGCACACAAACAGCAAACAAACAGCGTCCCACTGGCACAACGCTGCCATATATTTGCCTTGTTCCTTATGAAGCAGTCACGGAACTGAATTTAAAAATAACCACGATATATCAAGCAACTGCTAGCAATAGTTTAATTTACATGCAGGACAATTAAAAAAAAAAGACAAAATGATCCTGTTTTCATTTTTTCCAGTTGCACAACACTCGGATGGGAGGAAGCCTCTGCCTCAGCCAAAGATGCATTTTCTTGCTCACCTCCCCACGGCAATGGAGGGTGCAGAAGGTGCGCGTGGGCTGGGGGCGAGGGGACGGGGCAGGGTGGGCTGGGAGCGGGTGACTGGGAACAGGGAGAGGACCTTGACTTTCTCCAGCCAGATGGGTTTACCACATTGAATTCAGGCCTGGACAGCACAGCTGCAAGTTATAAATGTCGAGGCAGGCCAAGGCAAGCGGCATCCCCTCCGGGCTGCCAAATTCCAGGCAATGAGAGCCAGCAGCGCCCTCGGCTCCCTGGTGGGTGCCCGCACAGGGGTGCAGCAGCAGGGACGAGCCTGCTGAGGGCGGGCGGCAGCGAGGGGAGGAGTGCTGCTTTATGGCAGCATGGTAAATCAAGTGCACATTTTATTTCCACTGCTGAATATTATTACAGTCTCTCCATGGCTTTTATGAATGTTTGCCTTACGCCATAATGTATTTGCCCGAAATCAATAGTCCCTTATCCTTGCAAGCTAGTAGCCACCTTTCCAGCTTGCAGATCAACTGGCACTGCCCACTGCATCCAGAACAGGAAAACCAGTTTCTTACTTGTCGCATCTCATCCAAATCTTCAGCTAGGAAAGCGGAAATAAATACACCTATTTCAAGGCAGCTGCCAACAGCTTTTAAATCAAAGCTTGTGTCTTAAAATATGCTTTTCCATTGAGCAAGTATGGAGGGACCTTTACAGGCCCTCATTAACTAAACAGCTCATACCAGGAATATGAGCATTTTGAATTGCCTCATCAGGACGTGCTAGGGATGGTTTACTCTCAAGAGAATTGGAAGGAAGGGAAAGATCCTCTCATACAATTCAAATGACAGTAGCAAAAATTATTATGGTAAATACAAATAACACATAGAGGACCAATTGTGAAAGGCGATGCACATTTACATAACAGTTTTAAATATGACAAATTTTTAACTCACATGAGCAAAAACAAAAAAGCAAAAGACACACCATGTCTGTAATTAAGACAATTTCTTCCTCTATCAGTCCTCTACTAAATCACCCAAATTCCAGTCTCCAGCCTTTGCTCCGAAGCTCAAGCCAAGTTCCCTAGAAATTCTTGTGAATTTAAAAAAGCTTATAACTGTTTCCCTCTCTGCTACAGAACCTGCAAAAGCAGGAATAACCTTTTAAGGTAACATCTGTATATCCCCTTGGCTCCATACTCTTTTCAGTTTCACTTTGCTTGGTTTAAAAATTTTCTCTGCTGTAAAGGGGTTAGCAGCGATCTTTCCACCTTCTCTAACTTATCTCCATTCACTGTTTATCCTTCTATTCTGGATCTGGCTTTCAGAGCTTCAGACTGTTCCCTCTGATCAGGCAGCCAACTGTATCCTGGGCTGTACCCAAAGCAGCGTGGCCAGCAGGTCGAGGGAGGGGATTCTGCCCCTCTGCTCTGCTCTGGCGAGACCCCCCCTGCAGTGCTGCATCCAGCTCTGGAGCCCTCAGCACAGGAAAGACATGGACCTGTTGGAGCGGGTCCAGAAGAGGGACACCAAAATGATCAAAGGGGTGCTCTCTTGTGAGCACAGGCTGAGAGAGTTGGGGTTGTTCAGCCTGGAGAAGAGGTTCTGGGGAGACCTTACTGCAGCCTGCCAGTACTGAAAGGGAACCTATAAGACAGACAGGGACAGGCTTTTTAGCAGGGCCTGCTGCAATAGGACAAGGGCTAATGGTTTTGAACCAAAAGAGGGCAGATTTAGACTAGATCTAAGGAAAAAACTTTTCACAATGAGGGTGGTGAAACACTGGCATAGGTTCCCAGAGGCGTGGTAGCTGCCCCACCCCTGGAAACATTCAAGGTCAGGTTCAATGGGGCTCTGAGCAACCTGCCGTAGTGCAAGATGTCCCTGCTCATTGCTGTGAATAGATGGCCTTTAAAGGTGCCTTCCAACCCAAACGATTCTATGATCTCCAAGTGGGCAGCATCTGAAACTAGTCTTCCGCCCCGCCCCTACAAGCCCCATTGCAACTCGTTTGCAACTGTGGGGGTTGCACAGAGCAGCTCTGCCACGGCTGGCTTTCAGAGCTTCAGACCGCTCCCTCCAACCCTTACTGAAACAATAATTTAGTGAGTGTCCAGGCGATGGTGGCTCAGGGATTGCCAGACAAGCGTTAGCAGGAAGGGCTCGCTCATCACTCAGAATAGAGGGTATCTGCTGTGTAACAAGGCAGCCCCTATTGGGAAGTATGAGGCTGCAGGAGGTCCCCTACCCTACAAGCACAAGTACATTTTTTTCTTCCCATTGACATCAACTATATTTTAGCTTAAGTTCCTATGACTACATCAACACGTGCTAAAAAAAACAAGACTTGAAATAGTCAAGAAGTCCACATGTAGTGAAGCAGGGGCTTCTCTCCTCTCTGCAGCACTGAACAAACAAGCCAAGTGGATTTTATATACAACTTCACCTAAGTAGTGCAGCTACTGAACTTTTATGGGAGATGAGCTATGTAGTTCCTGCACGCATGGCTGCACATGCCCTCAGCTGCCTCACTGAAGAATACCTGCCCTGAACCTGGTATGGAGGTGACCATACCTACCACCTCCCGCCATGCTCACTGACCACGTCACATCCCCTCCTGAGAGCATCACTGAGCTACAGCAGAAACAATCACCTCATGCCTTTGCCCAGCTCTGTGGTGGGTTAGAAGTCCATCTGTTTACAGGATTGCCTTTTCCTGTGATCCATCTCTGAGCACAAAGGATGAATTGTAACCTTGTTCCTGCAGCAGGGAAACGTGGGAGAGGAAGCACCCGCTTGCTGCTCACGTGAAACAGCCCCATGCTTCCACCCCGAAGGGACTCTGCTATCTGATGCTCTTCTGCGAATGGGCAAGTGCCAGCTTCCACTCTGTTAGGACTAGCAAATTTCATGTTTGTAATGCTAGTTGGTGAAAAGAAAATAACAGGCTTGTTCAAGAAAAGCCATGGGCTGGTAGTGCAAAACAGTGAACTGGGAAGCTGCTTTGAGCAGAGCTGGATCCGTCAGCCCGCTCTCAGATGATACCTCTGCAAAGCCATAAAACCTGCTTCTGTGGGGGAGAGCCATCATTCAGACAGACAGTCTGAGATAAACCACAATCTGATGATTGTCACAGTCCCTTTGACACCACCACTTACCATCTCCTAGTGTTTACACACTAATCAGTTTAGCCTTCCCAACTGGCTGCATACAAGGCAGCTGTTCATCATGCTTGCTTTTTCTTAAAGCCTCCCAGAACATACACCCACAGCTCTAATTTCCTCTACTCCTCCGGCCCAGATTGCCCAAAAGGAGGAAGAGACACACATACATTTTCACAACTCCTGTGTCGTGAAGAGTCCTTACTCATTTCTAGTGAATGCTCAGGATTTCATCAGCTATTTTTAAAGAACAGCCTTTCATATAAACTTCAAAGTTAACAGTTACTACAGTAATAATTCTGTTATTTCTTCTTTTTTTATTTTAACTTGAAGTATTTTTAAAATACTGATATTACCAAATTTTAGAAAGGTTTTCTCAGGCATTGAAGTTGTAATATACACAGCCTTGTTTTATTTCTAACTTTTTTTAAAAAAAAGATAAATTATATAAATAGACTTCTTTGACTGCTCAGAGCATCCAGCATTAAGTACTGGGTCATAGCTTTAGGCATAATTGTACTACTGAATTCATCAGCCGCCTAATCATCATTCATTTTGCATCTATTTCTGCTAATTAAAAAAGAGAAAAACTCCTAACAACTTTTACATAAATACGGTATTTGTTCTCCGCAAAGACACAAGGCTAATTTACCAGTGATTAACTGATTATCTAATTTTATAGCTGTCACTCCGCAAGGACCAGTGCCCAGAGCCACCAGGAAAGGAAATGAAAAGGCCAAGCGAAGTCCATCACCCCGCGCTCATCTGACCTGGGACAGCAAGGGCAACAGCCTCAGCCCCGGGCTGTGCACGCAGGCTCTGCTGGCCCCACAGCTGGTGGGGGTAAAGGACAGGTCCTCAGTGGAAGACCTCTCTTGGCTTCTGTGAGGGCTCAGCCAGGCACTAAATGACCCAGCAAGAGAGCAGAAACCCGCTGGCAACAAGAAATCTGGTGGGGGCACTCGCACTAGCGAGAGCTCAGGAGTAGCTGTGCAGCCTCACAAGACCCTCTGCTGCAAGCTGGGCATTAACTTCAGCACGTTCCCTCTACCCTCGTCCCTTCACCTGAAGTCCAGTATAACGCAGGCTCTGCGGCAGCATCCCCTCTGGTCAGGCCCCTAACAACACCAAAATCTTCCTGTTTCAAAGTGTCAGCATTTCAAGAGCTGTCCTTTTCCAAGGGGGAAACCTGGCCAGCTCTCAGAAGCAGAGGTAAGAACTGCCTCAGGCCCCAGCTAATCCCTCCAGGCACACGTGCGGTGCTCAGAGCAGAACCCCACCGTGACCGCATCCCCACCGACCATGCAGACGCCCAGGGTGAGCCGACAGCACGTGAACTGCAGCCCACAAGAGGTAATGCAGAGCAGCCCTACAAGGAGCAGCCTTTTTTTTTCTCCTCATAACACAGTTAAATATAACTTGAGGAAGGTAACTTTAACCTGTGCATTTTTCATGAATTTTCATCAATTTCAATGCATAGCAGCTGCGTAACCCTGTCCTGGTTCCAAAGGTACATGCAGCACAAGCAGTTGTTAAAGCAAGAAGGAACAAGGGTGACACCACCACCACCATTAGTTTTGCAGGCAAGTGCTGTTTAGCTCTCCATAAATTTTCTATTAGAGCATTAATTAGAGACATTACCACTCCCAAACCCTCTGCTCCCTGCAGGTGATAGTAGGATAGGCAAATTAGTTCCACAGGCAGGGATAGGCATTCAAGATCATTGTGGCACCTTGGATTTTTGTCACTACATATTTCAAAAGCAAAAGAGGAAAAAACAGCAGTCATATTCACTTTCGAATACGGATGAGGAATCACTTTTAAATATTCCTTTTCTGACCAAACGTAGTAGCACCATCAAATGGGAGAGAAGGTAGGAGAAGGAATGTGTTTCAGCTATGCAGAGACATGAAGTCATCTGCTTTTTTAATGAACTGGACAGAAAGAAATAACCAATTATTTGGTAAGGTGCAAGAGACACTCATTTCACTATCAGCCTGATCCCTGGACTGAAAACTACACTCTGTACGCAGAATAACATGTTGCAGCACATATACCAAAGCTTTAGCTGTCTATTTTTCATAAACCTTTTTATTTCCCCAGTTATATAAGTCTTTCTTTTGAGAAACTCCAGTACAAGAACCTACACTTGGCCTATCAGAATTGATTCAGCTTTTGTGTCCACTCCTTCTTACCATCCCTCCTGCAACAGAATCCCTGCTACAGGATGGGCAAATTATTTTGGACCTCTGCTTTTCCCTCCGAAAGCTCCAAAACCTTTCTCTTGCTATTTGACTGAAAGCGATTCCCATCGCATGAACAGCGCGTGCAGCCCGCTCCCAGCACTCGACCAGGAGAGCACGTCCTGGGATGCAGCATGGTAAGCACCATGCCTGAGGCATGGTTACATGGCTATCAACAGATACATTTATTGCATGGTAGGGCACCAAAACACATTATGGTCATACAATAACCATATTGTGTTTCATGCCTGGTACTGAGTCATAACACATAATCCTCTAGTACTTTTGATGGCATGACAGAGTCTGCCCCAATTGAAATTTCCATTGCAGCAGGCTAAAAACTACCCCCTTAGAAATACAATTGCGACTAAACAAATCATTTACCTTGGTAGACTTCTTTGTAAGTGGATAACAGAGCTAAGAGGATGATGTTACTTGAGGAGTGGGAAGAGAGGTATTTAACATAAAAAGACAATCCTACAAAGAACTGCATCTATAGACAACACTAACTTGATGCACCAGAAAAGGTGCAACTCGGCATAACTCTCTGAGGTGGATCTGCCTAACAGTGCATAAAGTTACGCATAAGCATATGAATACTTCCTTAGCAGACTAAGGAGAAAACACTATTACAACAGCAATTTATTGTTCCATAGTTAATACGGTTGCAGAAAACGGTTTCGCACCAATAGGGAATAAAATCCACTGACATCCCTCCTGTGCATGAAGAGCAAGAATACTGAAAACCACAGGACTAATTCTGAACTTGATTAAAATATAGAATAAAGCAGCATGCTATTTATAAAAGGCAACTTCTTTGCCTCCACTTGAAACAGAAAGGACTTCAATGGAACTTTAAATATGCAAAATTAACGGAAAAGAAAAGATTTTGGCAGCTACCATTTATTTAACACCGCACTGAAATGTGTTCAAGACGACAAAACGCAGAAGAATTAAGTACAGGTTTCCATTAATATTTACAGAAAAGACAAGCCACAAACACTTTAGACAGTATGTATTTACAAAACAGTACATTTAGCTGACTCTATAGCTCAACTAAGGATAGATTATAATCTCACTTTAAAATATGAATAGATAAAATCTTAGATTTTCCAAAAAACACTCCTAGAGGATATAGAAACAGTTTCAGTAAGTTTATGGCTGAAGGAATAGTGACTAAATTCTCATTAAGTAAGAGCAGACTGCTTATAGATTTCAAATCAGATTTTCTCCATGCAATTTATTCTACATCAATTCAGTGCATTTTTGAAACTTTAATCTAGAGACATAAAACAACAATGGGCACTTTGCTTCGTAAGCTACAGCCATGTGCTGCATTTAAAAGATGCTAATTTATCTGATGAGTGGGATATATGCATTTGCTCAAGTGGTTATACCACTTCACGCTGATTTGTGGGTTGCAGAGCTGTGTAGAAGTGCTGGGCTGAAGCAGAAAAAGAACAGTTTTGGTACACGGATCAATGGAACTGCATTGTTCAGGGTTCAACAATTTCTTTCTACATTTTGAAGTTAAGTCAACGAACGGCCTGCATACAGGAAACAGGGATGTCAGCTCTAGCTCTGCCACACGTTATCGCAAAAATTACAGCGTGCTTTTGCACCTGCAGTATTCATCTGCACAAAAACCCAATGAAACTCATTAAACATTCTTCTCAACTTATTTTGACAATAAACACACCAGGCAAACGCAGCCCATTCCTGGGTACTAATATGGCCCCTAGGATGACAAAGGAATCTTGAAGCTGCTGGAATACAAACAACAGTGGTAAACGTAGAATTGTTTACATCAGAAATGCCTGAGAGATTGGCTTTATTGCCTTCTAGATTAGCTAAAATTTCTACTTCTCACTGGAAACAGTTCGAAAAGGTATGAAGTAAACATTTTATAATCAAACGTCAATTCAGACCGTCATTTCCAATCACAGTATTAAATACTGTGTCAATGGCCTGAACCAGAAAACAGGAAGTTATGATGAAAGAATAATAAAAATTTTCAGGTTTTGCTGTTGTTCTTATCATAAATGTTGTAATAATGGCTACTTTAAAAAAACAAACCTGTCAGTAAAAAGATACATGCTTATTGATGGTGTTAAAATTATATTTTACAATTATAATGTGAGATATCTGAACATACACACAGCTGATCAGAAGTAATAATATTCATGAAATAATTTCTATTTAATACCATTGTACAATTACAAATTGTATAATAGTATTGTTAGATATAATAGAGTGAAAAGAACAATTTAAACCAAGATTTTTTGCAGTAACATCTCATGTCACAGCATATTTCCTAACAGCCTCATTTTATTACAATTACAATGTTAAAACTATAGGGTTCCCCAAAAGTCATGTGAAATACAAAAAACGTTAAAGGAATAAAGCACACACTGAATATTCAAGTTCAGTTTTCTGAAAGTTTTATAAAGTTTTCTTCTGTTTCCTACAGAAAAGTGAAACACATACACAACTGGAATATCCACCCCTTCTCATTTACTAAGCAATCTTTTACACCTCTCCTGTCAACTCAGAGGCACTGACTGGATCCTCTTTTGGATGTTAAATTTGTTAGTGAAATTACTGATGGGCAGAAGCCAGTGGCAAAATTCCTACAGCAACTTAATGGGGCCAGAAATTTGATTCTTAACATGCATAATCTCCTCTCTTAACTGTGTCAGTGGCAAAGTCATTCCCAAGTATGAACTTCCTTTCAAAAGTGGTTGACATCCTCCCACGCAGCAGCAATAGAGCTCACCACCCAGCAATCACATACAGTGTTCAAACCTCCCTGCCATTTGAAATCCAACAACTAATAGTTACCATGGAACTGGTAGTGTTTTTGACAGGGCAACATTGCCAAAGTGCATTATCGACTCAGATTTTCTAATCCTTTGAAATGCATGCCTGGATTGCAAAAGAAGAGAGCCATCACAAATGCGTACGTTTTCACATCTCCAAAAGCCGTACCTCACAGTATATTTCAAATCCTTTACCTTTAATGGGAGAAAGCAATCAGAGATGTGGGGAATAACAAGGATTAACATGTACACTCTTTATTTAAGCAGAGTGAGGCCCTGTGAGGGTTTTTTGCAGCAATTCGTTCCAGCCTACAAAAGGCAGAGACATCGATACCGCATCTTCACATTCTCCTTGCCAAACCAGACACTGTACTCCAATCTCTTCTAAATCAAGTTCACTTCTAAATATATCCCCTGCTACACACGCACGCACACATAGTCCTTTGCCACTGGCTAGCCCCATTCCTGTACCAGAGCAGGTCGAGGAAGGGTACCTGCCAGTCCAGGACCTGGCTGCACACAAACACTTGCAGCGATGGGGGCTTATGCTCAAACATAGCCTGCGCAGAGCACAGTTTGTAGCAGATGGACATAAAAGGTCCCTGGCATGGGGCTGCTCTTCAGTCTGCCTGCTGGCTTCAGCAAGAAGCTGCTCAGTGCTCCTTCCAGGCTGACAACACAAAACTGCACGAGGCAGGAATAACCCCTTCCCACAGATCCCCGCATCCATCTTTCCTTACAGACATCACCTCCACACTGCAGGAGAGCCCTGTGGCAGCTGCAAACCTGCAGGGAGGTTTCCTTCACACGGCAAGGAGAGGTTAGGCAGGACCAGACGTGACTTGGCTTTTCCCTCAAACTGCGCAAGGGAAAACAGAGAGCCCTCGGATGCATTTGGACCAGGCAGTCCTGCTCCTGGAGGCCCCTCCGTGCCTTGGGCAGATGGTAAAACCAGTTTCCAGCCTGCAGGTGCAAAAGCAGCAAGCCAGGACTCTCCAGACACTCAGCAGACTTCTAATACCCCGAGTGGACTTTATCCTCTGGCTGACTGTGTGTGCTGATAACCCTGTGTGTGCCTCCCCTGGGGCTCACGATGCCATCCTCAGTGGCATTCAGCTCAGCTGGTTGGAAATGCTGCTGCTCCTAGCTAATACAAGTCATCAGCTGGAGATCAGTGATCACAGACCCCCACTCTTCAGTGGGAAGAGAAAATGCAAGTACTGAGCCAGGCATACAAAATCGGACAAGTTAGTTGAACTCCACTAGCAGCTTAAAATAACCTGCCTGCCTCTGGAAGGGATTAGGGAGCATTGAGAGGATTCCCAACACAGGCAGGCTGTGGGGAAGGTGATACGTAGGAAGAAGACTGCTGCACAAAGTGAGTTTCTGCATGTCCTCATCTGTGCTTCACTCTCCTGCAGTCTTCACTTCGTGGTACGGCCAACCGTGCCTCTGAGGACCATAACACACATATGGGAAAATATGGAGAATGTATACTGTGAAGCTCCTGTTCTTAACACTGCATGCAAAATCAAGCCGAAAGAGTGAGGTTTTTGCAAATGAGACAGTCAAATGGCTCACTGCTGTCCTAAAAAGCTGGTCCCACTCCTGGCCATGATCCTCTGCTGCCAACCTTGTGTTGGCTCTGGCACTCGACAGACTATAGAAACCTATTCACTTTAACTCAGCCAAGAACCAGCTCAGTAGGGTGGGGATTTTTTGGACAGTTTAGTGAGCTGATGCAGCACAATACCAACCCAGTAAAAGTTAAAGGTGGGTAGCTCAATACTTACACAGCTAAGAGAGCCTACTCAAGGGATGCAGTGGAAACCCAGGAGCAGGAGTTAAATCTTCGCCTTAGCTGGTGGCAAAGTTACACTGCTTCAGTTATCTTACAAAACTTCCCTGATAAGTGCTAAGAGACCACCATCCCACAACTCTTTCCTCTGCCCGGAGCTGAAGTACTTCCACTACCCAAAACATAAATAAGTACTGAAATTACATAGGTTTGCTGGCCTTACCTGGTCCATCCTACAGCTCTCCTTAAAGCGGAGACAGGTATTAGAACACCAAGGTGTTTATAAATCACCTTGCAGAACAGTACCCTATTTTTATTCACATAAAATGGCTGACAGTAAAGCAGACAATATTTTTCCCACCATTAATATGTTCTTTTGTAGTTATTTTAACCTCTTAACTCTTCTCCTGTAGACCAATACACTTAGAATACTTAGAATAGCTAAAGCCTTTTTGTACCTGCTATTTCCCAATTTGCAGTTCTTAAAGTCTGTCAAATTCTGCCCACTTCCTTTGCTGAAATGGCTGACACCTCAGCTGCTGTCTTCTCCACATTTCCCCCCCCCCCCCCAAAAAAAAAAAAAAACAGTCTAACCAAACTGGTCAGAAACTAGCTCTTTACATGTCCTAGAGATCACCGCACACTGTTCTTTTCTGGGTATTCAGACTGCAAAGGGGGGATTGAGCAAAAGTCTCCTGCCAGATCCTCATGTTAATTCTTACAGGATTCTCTGGGTACACTGAAGCTCCTACTCTCAAGGAATTCCACTGTAGACAGTGAGGGCAGCACAAAAAAAGTAATGACAAAAACCAGAGCAAAATCCATGTATTCTATAAACTTCACTATGATTTTATGTTCTTGCATGTGAACTTTATAATGTTGAACAAAAACAGAAAAACATTTTCCATCTGGTAGGAATATAATCCTTTACATTCAATCCCAGTAGAAAAGCAAATCTTTCAAAAGCAAATAAAAGGTGGCATTCTAACAGGCAGTCCAATGATTTTTAAAATTCTGTGGTACTCCAACAAATATTTAGTTGCGGACAACTACCAATTTCAACAGTCCACTGTTAATCTTCCTATGGTTCCACGATTATAGCTTTTCCTTGTACAACATACAATATTGCATGTCTTACTGCCAGTGACAGATTGTCTGCACCTAGAGTTTCCAGTATGGGTACACCAGGCTTCAAAAATATACTCAGGCTCCGAAAATATAGTGCATAAAAACCTCAGAGCATATCAAAATTTGACATATGCGTATAATCGATAGTAGACAGAAAGCAATGGCCAAAAGCAATACAGGCTGTTGCCAGAAGGCACACGGCAGCCCCGCTACCGCTGCGGCAACTCTCCACATGGGCTAAACAAGAATAGCAGTATCAAGGGGAATGGCAGGCCAGGTGGGAAGTTTTCCAAAACCAGATTTACAATCCAGCTATTTAAATACACCTTGCATAAGAGCAGACAAAAAGGGGTCAGTACAGGGACAATTCTCTGCCAAAATCAGAATGTAGAAGTAAAGCAGATCACTTGAACGTGAAGTACAATTAACACACCATTGTGGAAGAAAATCGTTGCTTTTCCAATACCATGTAGTTTTCTGTGTTTTCTAGAAACCTACGGTTCACTTCCTACCTCTGCTATAAAAATCTCTAGCAGGCGATGACAAAAGAAAAAAAAAGGCGGCAGCCTGTGACGCACCAATTATTCTGACTCTGAGTTTACAAGAGGCAAGCGGCGGGGTCAGGCCGCGAGCAGGAGCTCGCCCACCCCGCCACCCAGCGCGGGGTGCTCTGCAGGTCTGGCGACCATCACGCCCTGGCTGATGGGGCACCGCTGACCCCAACAAGATTATTCTCTCTGTCACAGCGCGTGCTGCTCTTTCTCTGTAGTCTTGAGAGCTCACAGTCTCTAGTACATACCACTAAATTTCCAGGCTGCTTCTAACTAGAGGCCAGGCTTAAGGGAAAAGGCTTAAAGAAGCCAGCAAGAAAGGTGGGGAACAGTCACGGCTGCTCTCACCAGCCACAAAACTGGTGTCTCCTGAGTCTCTCCCAATGCTATTCATCAGCTGTGGGTTTTTTTTCCACAGGGCTGTGAAAAATCAATGAGATCTGTGCTGCAAACTGATCATTATGACAGGGAAAGCTCTGCAATGAAATTGATTTGTTTAAGTCTAACACCACTACTTACACTCCCCCACAACTCTGGGGGTAGACCCTCAAGATCTCAGACAAAAAGGCACGAGGGCTAAACCTCCTTGCTATGCTGAGTTTTTGTTTGTTTGTGTTTTGTTTGTTTGTTTTTTAAATATTGGCTTCAGACCAGTTAAAATGAAGGCAAAGCAACAGAGGCATGGAGTGCAAAATGGTTCAGTAAATGAATGAAACCAGATTAATACATTTTATAAATTACATGCAGCAGCAAAGATTAAAGATTCTGATCTGTCCCCTGTGTTTTGTCCTCATTTCACCTTCTCACAAGTGTAGCACTTGACTAGCGTTATTTCCATAAAATCTCAAACACTATCTATGGAAAGAGACTAACATGAATATGGAAAAGAGAGAACGATAATGAGGCACAAAAAAGCTAGCTGTCATTTTAACTCACAACTATTAGTTAAGTAGCTCCTCCCAAAAGCAATCCACACTGGAGTAAGCGCCTTGGTGGGTTTAGCACAACGCACCAGACAACAGACTGAAGCAGAAGTTGAGAGCTGTCTTCTGTCCTTGACACTTCTGTTTTTGGCATGACTTGGGACAAATCATGTCTCTTGTGAGCACCTGTTTCTCCTTCCACAACTGTTGACTCAAATGATGAAGTTTTGGGGCACGGACTGCCTGTTGCTTTGAATGAGCAGAGTGATTACCATGGCGGGGGTCCACCCTCAGGTGAAGATTAAGCACTGTTGCAATAACGGCTAGTAATGAATGAACTACAAGGGCACCTTGTCATCTGGCTTGTCATCTAAAGCACTGCAGCATACAACAAAGGTCCCAGCTCTTTGAAAGAAAGAACACATAGGTACCAGAACTCTATAGCTTTTAATATCTGTATTTACAGGGGCATCAAACACCAGACATCAACAAAGAGCAGAGACACGTTCCAGCATCTGGAAGCAGGACAGTACACATATTGAAGAGTTGCATGCGATTAACAGGTACAGCACACATCTGAATGGCATCTACCTAGCTGACTCACAGGAACACAAAAATACAAGTCCAGACAGGATTATAGGTACAAAAATCCTCAAAACACCACACAAGGATCAGACATCCATTCGAGGCCCACAAACCACTTAGCAACAACCCAAAACATCAGCACGTTATCAACAGTTTCTCACCCCAAATCCAAAACACAGTCTCACACTGTCTTCTGTGAAGAAAACCAGCTCGATCCTGCCTGAAACCAGGACAGTATCACATGACACAACTGTCAAAAATTGATATTTTTATCTTCTTATCACCATACTAGCAGAGCTCAAAGATTGCGCCCACCATTCCTCAAACATCAGGCACATATTGTGCAGATGTCATGAAGTGAAGAAGAGAGTTCAATTTCCCCAAGAGATACTTCCACAAGAGAAAATGATAGACTTCATAACAAGTTTGCAATGCAAATAAGCAAGTTAAAAGCCTTAATGGTATGACTCAACACCATTTTAAGTGGGCAAAAGTGTTCTATTACATCCCATTGCTAATTTCTTTTTAAACGTTAGTTACACTCTAGCGAGAGGATTTCTGCATCTGCAAGCAGGTATCAGTAGCCTGTTGAAACAATCATGTCTTCACAAAACAGGAATTCCTGTTCTATGAAGACTGTACTCATTGGTACAAATGCATACATACACAAAACATATCATACAGGCTCTTTGGTCAATAAATTCAGGAACAGAAGAAGTTACAGACATGCAAGACAGTATTTAACTGCTGTGTTATGCATTATGTTTCTTTCAGAAGTGGACTAGTGGATTAGTGGACCCCTATGCAAGAAGATTGTTCGTGTTCATGGAGAGCTTTTAAGCATACTTGAGAAACAGAATCTTTAAATACTGTGCTTGCAGCAGGTAAGAGTCATAGCAAGCAGCTTGGTGCCTACAGCTCAAGAACAGACTATAATGAGGAACAGAGTGCAAACACAGCTGAGCCTCAGAGGAAATGGAAGGAGTTTCTTAGGGACAGACAAGACAGCACAGTTTTATGCAACTCAGAAATTCACCAAGTTGGATAAAAATCTCCTCTCAGGTTAAGACCCACCTGCAGAAATACATCAGAAAACAGCAAGTTGCTCATAAACGTTTTATTTCCATTTTTCTTATCTAGCTGCTTTGCATTTTTTCTATTTAAAAAGTTAATTATTCCAGTACTTATTCAAATAAAATCTTGCTTTCAGAGATTAAAAGCTTTTTGAATGAGTTAACTATGGGAAAAGGTCTAAGCACATCCATCTCAAAGCTCAGGGTAATTCAGAGTCCTGTTCATTCCCTACCAAAAAAAAAAAAAAGGGGGGGGGGGGGGTGGAATCTAGCTTGGTCCTAGAACCAAATTCCCAAATACACAGAGGCTGACAATTTTCTTGGATGATATACTTGCTGCACAGGTATATTTTGTACAAATCCAAAATATTAACTCAAATGAATCCTTGAAATTATGACTTTCGCTTTTTTCCCACAAGTTAAAACTATTGTCAGACTGGATTTTGCAGCATTAAGGAAATGGAAAACCCTCAGTAGGATCTCTGACCACAAGAGGAGTAGGTGGCAAACTCTATGCAGATTCCACAGTTGAAACCAACATTTAAGTACGACCAAACTCCAAAGGCTCAGGACAAAGGCACCACATCTTGCTTGTTGTTCTGTATACCATCCTTAAAATATATGAACAAGGAGTAAGCTGCCCTGATTCATGAGATATACATGAGACCCCCTTAGGGAAGCATGTTTACCCATGCTATGAGAGCTGAAGTAGCAATACCAAATGCTGGCAGAAGCCAAGCCAGTTCTCGTCCTGTGGACCTCAGGTATATGGCTAAACTGCTGTGACATGCCCATATTATTCCCAGGACAATACTAATATTTCTGCAAAAGGTTGTGCTATGTGAACATACCAGAGGAGGGTAGTATTTGCTTGGGCATCTCTCTATGGCACTCCATTGTGTTGCTTAGGAATGCCCTAAAATAGCAGATCAACTGCTGAAAACTTTCACTAATCTGCATGTCAGTGATTTATTTAGTTTAAGTGTTTTGGTCCCCTCAAGTCTGGTATAATTTTATAACCTTTTTTTATCTCCAGATGCCATCCAGTTTGGAAGACTATATTGGGCAGTAAACCTCCTTCGGTTCCCTCAACCCCAAAACTTCAATGGAAAGTTGATCTTCAATGTATTGCAGGGTATCTGGTCTCCCATTTTAATTTCAGCATATTTGAAGGTATCTTCAACACACTAACTTCTCCCAGTTGTGGGATTCCCCCCCCACAATACTTCCTTGAAAGTCTGTCTCCTCTCACTGAAAGATTAGGAACAAAACACACCTTTTGTACTTCTGTAGAACTCCTACTATGAAAAGACACTACCACTTATTTTCCTGTTTCATCAATAAGCGAAAAGCTGCATTTTTTTGAAATCTCAACAATTACAAAAGCAATCACAATTTACAATCAAAATAAGATAAAGCCTGGTTAAACTAATTTACCATGCTATTTTCCTGAAACAGGAAAAAGCTAGTGGCATGCTGAAATACAGCATTCAGCAGCAAATGTTCTTCACTTTATGCTGCTCAGGCAGCTGCAGCCCATCTATTTGTTTTATTTGGCCTTTTGAACATCTGCATAACTTGCATTCTTCAGATACTAGGTTACTTCTTTCTCTGGATGTGGGGGTGGAGAAAAGGGGAGGGGGGACAGAGCCCAACAGTTTACCTGGTTTTGAAATCTATCACACCTGAATTCAGACACACAGATTAATGTGCTTTAGATATTTTGTCTCCAGAGAAAAAATGAAGGAAAAGTGTAAAACTTTTAACCATTCACTAGTAGGTCTGTATTTAGCAACAAAATTGTTAGTACGAAAAACACCCCAACCACCATGCATCTACAGGCCCAAAAGCATTCATTGAGCCAACTCCTATGGCTTAACCAAAGTTGTACTCTGTGAAGAGCTAGAAGAGTAATTAATAGACTGTCTCTGACCTAAAGTCTGCTAATTATTACAACAAAGTCCCTTAGCACAGTGATAGCACAGTAAACGGGCATAAAACATGCAGGTCCTGCCACAGATACTCTTTAGGACTACTGCAACCACTTTGTTAGAAGACTAGGTCAAACACCACCACCTAGAATTTTTTTTTTTTTTTTTTTAAATCTAGCCAGTACTCCATATAGGCTTTGCTGCTTGCTCAAATGGTTTGTGACAAGTAAAGGAAATGAGAGAATGAGAATTAGTGACACCTGTGAGAGGAAGCCAGGCAGCAAGAAGTTTGCAAGATAAAAATTTGCTACTGTTATTTGCCTTGGTGTATGAACTAATACCGCACCAAATTGCACTAGTTCCTACCTACAGTCATTACAGCAACCAACAAAAAGATGCTCTTACCTGCAAGTCAGTATAACCTACTTGGAGGAAAGCTCAAATGGATAAACTGCAGATCAGATGTAGAGCCACTATAAACAACCCAAGTTCCAGTTGATTCACATCAATTTATATAATTTGTCTTACAAGTTCAAAAAATGGTAGTTTACCAAGCCCTAAACACAGACCAGTAAAGAGACTAGGAGAAAAGCCTGAAGTTGGGGTAGGCAGTGCCAACTATCCAGGAAAGAAGGACAGGCACACTGTAGAAAGGAAGAAACGGAGCTACAGCAACAGCCGTCTTTTTCAGAAGCTGCCATGATTAAATAATACAACCAATTAAAACACATGTAAAAAAAAAATGTTGTATTTCCCACTATGATGCAATCACATTCGTGTATTCAAAAATAGGCTTTTACAATAGGCTTCTTCCAAAGTTACACCTCCTTCCTCACTAGTCACGAAGATCAGATTACAAACACTCTGGCCTTTTTACACATTGCAACACTCATTAAGAACCAATGACTCCTGACCTTGGATTAAGAAATCTAACTGAGGCAGGTTAGACTGTCAGCCTGAAATGAGTGACACTTAATTGCCCCATCAATCAAAACATTAAATGTAAGTCTGAAGAAATGCTCACATCTACAAAAGTTTATTTTTCCAACTATATCAACTGACATAATTAAAAACCCTCTACCTACAAATCCTGTCCTGCCAATTAAACAGAAATCCCTCTGCCTATTCACTTTTACATTAAGTACGAGTTTTAAATTTCTAAAGCAGAGAAACATCAAACCAAAATTGTTTCTTAAAGTAAGCGATTTATTTCTAATATTTTCTAGCATTACTTTAATGAACAAACATAGCCCCTGAAAGAAAACAGCAACTGGACAGAGGTATTACAACGGCTCCTGCCTCTTTTCATCTGGCAAGAAGGCAATGCTTCAAACATCTTTAATTTCCTATAGCCGCAGGGGACTTTGAAGGAATCTAAGAGAAACTTCTAGATGCTACTGGAAATCATTAATAATTGCAACAGTCATCCGGTTTCATCCATATTTACCATTAGCATCTTCTGTCACATAGGAAGAGGGGTTGCATATGACACCAGGCATTTCAAAATACATTTCAAAATACCATTTCACATACCTACCCCTTCCCTCCAAATAGCCAGTCTCCACAGCTCGGCTGGGATTAAACCACAACACTAGGGAACTGGGGAAGTAAAACCTACTACAGCAATCTACAAAAGACTGAGAAGAGACTCGGAAAAGACCAGTCTCAGGTAAATTGCTTGAAATTTTCTGGATTTATAATTGAAGAATTCTCCATCCATGTAGAGGGGGCATTTAGTGACATGGTTAGTGGTGGACTTCGCAGTGTTAACCTAGCAGTTGGACTCAATGTTAAAGGTCCTTTCCAACCTAAATGAGTCTACCCAGGAGAGTTTTTTAGGGTATGGGAGAAGAAATGCAAGAGAAAAGAGTCAGATATCTGACTACAGAAGCAATTTATTTGGACCATTTAGAGAACAAATCCAAAACCTGCAAGTGAGCTTCTGCCTTCATAATGGAAATGCCAGTCAAGTCTGGCTGTCCTCATCCACAAAAAAGTGGCATCAGTATACATCCAGTATATATTTAGATATTGGCACTAACACTTTTGCACTACTCTACAATATATTACACTTTCCTCTTTCTGAAGAAACTATTTTTTAATCAACTACAATCTAATCTAGTTGCGGTATCTTGATATACGAAAGGTATGAAGGATTTTGATTCAATTTGTTTTATTTTCTACTACTTTTAGCCTGTTTGATTATGTGTCAAATACTGCCAAACTCTTTTAACCAGTTCCTCACCGCTCCGCTGGGGAACATATTATCTACACTTCCGTTAAGCACAGGCACAAAGCAGTTTGATGAGCACCAGAGTGCTACAGCCATTGATGTTGTTTTATTATCATGGCAGCAAGTCACACTATGAATTGCAATAAAATCTATTAACATTTTATTCAAGTTCACAGCTGTATCAGGTCAAGTGCTTATGAATAAACTCTAGAGGATGAAGGACTGGCTTTAAGACTGTTGTTACCAATTGGTTACATTTTAATAGATTTATTATTCAGCTCAAATTGTAGAGCTGTGACTTAATTTCATCAGGGACAAAATGTTTATAAGGTAAGTTTGAAAAGAGCAAGAGGGAGAAAAATAAATATGCGTCTATTTAAGTATCCTTAGAGTCATCAACACCACATTAGATAAGGATGTTGTTCTTGAAACAGTGATGCCACACTGTACGCATGCCTTAAGTTACTTCATTAGTAACCACATTTTGCCACGCAAAATGCAGACCGGTGTTAGTGACATAAACATTTACGGTCTTCAAATATAATAACCAAAACACATTTGTTCCAGATAAAGTTCTTGTAAATACCATTTTTCCTCAACAGTGAAAGCATCTATATTTCTTGGATAATGAATTTTAAAAGATTGTCAGCTCCTCACAGGGTAGCCAATCCTCTGTTTTTCTGATCTTAATGCTAGGCAGTTCGACAAAAGTATTATTTAATCTAATTATGGAATATATTTCATAATATAAATATTCCAAGCTCTACAGCAGGATTCCATTTGTAACTCAAAGTAGTGTAAAAACAAGAGTTAATTGCCTGTACAAATATTTCAGGGTAGTGTTTACGTAATCTACAGTACATTAAGTACCAGAGTTGTGCTCTACTGATAGGTGAAAGAACAACTTTGAAAGGCAACTACGTTGCCAATTAGCTTTCAACAAATATGTACACAAGCTGTGCTCGCAGGCTTGTGCCCAGCTTCCTCATTCTCCCCAGATTGCCTGCTTTTGTAATGGTGAGCTCCGTTCTACTCACATATCCCGCTAACGTCGCGCTGCTGGAACAAGGGAAGGAGGCATACTTTATTCAGCTGGAGCTGTAACCCACCCAAATTTCACAGTTTAAGATCCTGATCTTTGACCAAAGCCACACTCCAGTCACAAGGACTGAACACAAAACCCTTAGTTAGGTTAGTTAGGTCAGGGGAGAGGGGATAAAAAATGTTTTTAAAAATCTACTATCACAGTCAGTCCAAAGAGGATGAGAGATCATCTGTATCACTCAGACATACACAAACACCCCACAAGTCCCAGCTCCGGTGTATCAGTCCTCCCCGTGGAGGCTGAGCCAAGAACATGTACACCCACGTGCATGCTCTCTGCGGCAACACCATGTTTTTGCCTAACAGAGCTGTACACAAATTAAGAAACAAACCCAAGTTCACAAAACCACATAAAGAGATTAATGTTTCCAGTCTTTGGGTATATCTGCATGGTGCTCCACCCAGAAAAAGGACTTTTTTTTTTTTTTAACTTGGGAAAGCTGATTACTTTGGGCCTACGACACTGTGTTGCTTTGCTTTGGGTACCCCAGATTCTGTCATTCGTTGCTAGTTTGGGTATCACTGGACAACAGCATGCAAACCCTTTGTTTTCTCTTCATAATTTCCTTTGTAGGTATAACAGACTAGGTCTAAAAGAAATATTTTGCAATTAGCGTTCCCATAAACGTTAAAACATAGCTTTCTGCAATGCTTCCAAGTTTCAGCCCTTCTCATAAAATATTTTTACACACAGCCCTGAAAGACTTATTGTTGCAGTTACCAAGACGGAAAGAGTCTGCAGAAACAGGAGAGTTAAAACAATTCTAGAATTCTCCTTCATAAATTCCTTTAACGCACATAATTTATGTCATATAAATTGTAATTTTGATAATAAGGCAGCTGAAAATAAGTCTAGTCTTGTAAGTTGTGTGGGTGTATGGTTATGCTTATATAAGTTTAGGTATTCACATCACTTTATAAGCATATGTTTAAGTATGCTTTCGTGGATATCTATGCTCTCTGTGTGCACATTTTGTTTTGGTATTTAGGAAAAATATCACTATGCCATACTGTGTAAAGCTTGTGAAATCTTTGTTAGGTAAAAGCTAACAAAGCCAGTTTTTCAGCTAGTACCCTCATGCTATTAAACTGGCTGAAGAGAGGAAGGAGACATGGTGAAAGTACAGATGAGATCTGTGTGGCCTTGCTACTGGTGATTAGAAAAGCAGCTTCTCTTGCATTTTCTATAAAGTCATTCACATCTGGACTCTGTTACAACAGGCCTGACGATCAGTCACAGGCAGCCTAAAGATACCAGAGAATAAACAACTGTTTCTTTGATTCATTTATGTGTGATGGACAGCTTAGTATACTGAAAATCTGTGGGGCTTTTGTTTGCTAATGCAGTGTATGGCACAAATCAGCCCCCCTACTTTTTTTTTTCCCCAATTGTTCTTTTGGAAATGAGCTGGTGGCAGATACAGTATGTTACCAAGTTGGGATGTCCATTTCCCAGAGTGGCTTATCTGCCCACCGACATTCACCCTCCTCCAAATGGGTATTTGAAGTTCTGTTGAGGTGCAGAGGACACAACATGCATTTCACCAAAACGATAAGGTAAGCTTAAGTTTACATTCAAATGCAGCAGTACTAAAAAAAAACAACTCGGACCAGCTTATACAGCTCAGCACATGTAGCCTGAGCAAACGAACGCCTCCGTGCTCCTGGGTGTGACTGGCCACTGCCTCCCATTAGGGAGGATGAGCAACTGCAGCCTGGGCGCTGCTGAGCTCGCACAGCACAAAAGCTTTCGGCACCTCTCCACTGGAGAGGAGAGTGAGCTGAATATGGTGACATTTCCCCCAACAAAACCACATCTGTTCATGTGCCTTTATGGAGATCTTTAACAAAGGGCTCCAAAGCCCACGTTCAACCGTAAGTAAGGAAGGGGGTTTGAAAACTGGTTTCTGATGCACTTCGCCCAGATTATGGAGGCCTTGCTATCAGTAACATGCCCATACATATGGTGGGCTAAAGAAAGAAAAAAAGCTTAATACTGCTGAGAATACAAATGACTTGGAATGTATCACTACAGAATCAAAATAAAAGATTGAAAATACATACGGTGACTATACTAAATTAATTATTAAAGGAAGGCCATATGGAGAAAAATAATTTGCAGGAATAATACAAGCCTCGTAAGAAGCTACGTTATCTTTACAGAATTTTTTGTTTCCAATTATGTGTATGTATATATATATATATAAAAAAACATACAGTTTCACATATCAGACGGCAGTATCTCTTTAGCCAGATTTTTTTTATTATCTCAAATTATTCACACAGTAAAATACATTGCTCTGGTTTAGCTTACATTTAGATGTCCATAATCATTATTTTCCATGATAGCACTTCAAAACTTCCCTTTCCTTCTCCACACACTATATACATTAGACCTTTCCAATTATATCAACTGCAGTTTTATTCCTATGTAATGATGGCACAACTTATAAATGATTTATATAAAACTAGCCATGCACCAAACTGTACTTCCTCCTCCCAGAAAAAGGTCTGAAGATGAACAAAAGATTTAAGCTGCTGCTTTTAAATAAAACATACTGGTATCCTTCAGTTTGTATCTAGAATTACAAGTACCTGTTTTCTTTCAGAAATGTGTGCTTTCAAGCTTCTTTTTTCATATTTCATTTCCCTTTATATTTGTGTACCTGTCATGTTTGTGATCTTTATCATTGTTATAGTGGACAAAACAAAAAGGAGGAAAAAAAAAAAATCAGACTTAAGAAATATGCCAACATTTCCAGTTTCCTGTCATCCCTTCTAATCATTTAGAGCGATATAACTTCTGGTTAACACTAAGTATCTAGTGATATCATTGAAGGCAGTGCTTAGGCCTATCCAGGTATCTTGACATTTTTAAGTGTTGCTGAACGTCTCTTCTTGCTACCACAGCTAAAGAAAATCCTCAAGCAAAAAACAACAAACATGCAAAACCATTTTCGCAAAAGACAAGACTGGTTACTCGTTTGCAGACCTGCACCTCCATTTGCAATCCATCCCTAGTTGGGAAAGGTCTGAATACATACATTACACACAGTTACCCTGCCCGTCTTCCGGCAATGGGCTCCATATAATAAACATGTGTTGAATAATGAAGGAAAATATTCAAGGATGAGCAAGGTTGACATTTTGTAAGGAGGCACCTTCCTAGCTTTGTATTTAAACTGTTTAGTATTTCACAGAGATAGCTACCCCTTGTTTTCTCATTAAGCAGCAAAGTATTCCTAGCATTATGCAGGAGCAGGAAGGGGGGCAAAAAAAGAACCTCTTTTTGTAAAACGTAAATCCAAAAGCAAGAGGAAAACCTCCAGAAAACTTGGTCATATGCTAAGTATGCTCACACATGTGAGGACCGTTGAACTCTGAAGAGTTGTGTCAAGTTTTACAGCCAGCACAGTACACTCCTAAACCCTTAACAGCCAGAAAAGGTGCCACAGTAACCAAAGCTTTTTCCCGGTAGTTCATTAGCTGCCCAACAGCTCACCAGCACAACCCATGCAACCCCACAGCTCTCTGCCCCCACGGAGCCACCACGGACTGCAGTCAGCATCGCTGGCACTGCTGCTTCCACACTGATGACAAGGCGAACATGGTAGCATGCTCTCAAAAATCACTTTAAAACACAAAACCACCCAAATATCTGACTCATCATTTTGATAGCCTGCTCCAGATTGGAAATAAGCTTACATATATTTAAATACATTTAAGATGGTCGCTCGCAGATTAAAGCCAGAGTCGCTGTGATTTGGCTTCCTGCTTCCCCACCCCACTACTGTGAAAGATGGAATTACCTCACTGTAAAAATGCCGGCAGAGGGATGGATCTGCACCAAAACAGAGGCTCCCCAGGCACACGTTGCTGCCCTTGCAATGTTCGTGTGAATGTAGACTATCAAGCACATTTTCTTTTTCCAAACCAAGGCCCCCCTCAATCCTGCACTAGCAGGATCCAGAGAGGACCTTCCACCATGTCAGATACAAGACCCTAAGACATGTCATCACCTCTATTCCCAGCAGCTGCAATCTGCTGCCATGGTGCAGGCTCAAGGCTGGGGCTTCAAGGCAGGAGCCTGGCTGCCACAAGGAACTGAGTTGGACAGGCAACCTCAGGGCTCTCTGTCTCTTGTGCAGTGACCCCAACGGCTTCTTTGGAACGATGCAGAGGGCAAAAACCACGGGAAGGAAAGCAAACAGCAAGAACAGCAACTGTTGGTGACAAGGATCATGTGTTCTTTCTATATGCAAGTAGCATGTAGAGGGAATAGCTGATTTTAGGATCAGTCTTCCATGTTTAGTTGCATTCCTTTTCTCCTATTTAACTCTTCTCATCTTAAACAAACAAACAAACCAACCACAGAAAAATAAACCAAATATCTGCCTTTATCTGTAAGTTAGCGAAGCGGCTTTGCTTGGGTTCCAGGACCCCAAGTTACACTAAGTTTGCTCAATTTCTGATGCACAATTTTTAGACTATTAACATTTATATCTCAACAACACTGGATCTCTAGTTGTGCTAATTTTAGAACAATTTGAGCCAATTCAAAAAACAGGACAAAACTACTGAAGCACTATGGATAAAGCTCAGTTAAAATCCTGTGCTGGCTTTTCTAAACTGATATTTGAAACCATACACCTCATCAATATTATGGATTAATATTGACTTTTACTCTTCAGCTCGCAGTATTTCTCCAGCTGTATTTAATGGTTATTACCACAATTATCTGCATTTTAATTTTTTCAGCATTCACATTTTTCTACCACTCTCTCCAACAGATTTTTTTATTTTTTCTGGCCCACTGCCCTTCCTTACAGTGTCCATAATCCGTGGAGAAGAGATTGCTGATGGCGTTATCACAGGCAAACAGAATGAAGCTAATGGTAACAGGCACTCCTTGCTAGGTAATTATTACAGGAGAAAGAATGCAAATGAGCCCTAATCCGTCTCACACAATGGCAGAGGTCTCAGATTTGCATTAAACCTTTTGCAGCACTCTCCCAGATCGGGGGCTCCGCAGATAACAATGCATCTGCAGCACAGGCTGCTCCTTCCACTCCGCACAGTTATTAAATCGTGTCCCCAGCAGGTAACAGTTGTCCCTGAATGACTTTCCCCTCCCCCTTCATTGCTCTGCTCCCCTCCTCCTTCCCTCTTCCCCCCTCAGCTTTGCTGGGAAAAAAAAGCTAATTGTGCATGCCATTTGGCTTGATTCATGTTTACAATGAAGAAGAAGAAAGCGCTGTTTGGTAATTATAAGAGGGGAATGGACATCAGGAAATCTCCGTTCTATTCCCAGCTATGTCATTTACTTGCCAGGGGACTGCAGGGAAATAACTTTGCTTTTCTGTGCATCCATGTGTTCAGCTAGAAATACAGGGCTGACATTTGCAGTGGCCCAATAGACTCTTTCATTTTACAATGGCATCTGCCAAACACTTTCAGGAAGCAAATGCTAGGCTTTGCTTGAATCTAGGTTGAGCTCATGATAAGCTGTGGTGCTTTGCAAGGACCACAGCCTAGATCTCAATCCCCCACCGGATAATAGGCTGCAAAGAATGATATTCTCTTCCAGCACTGCGTCCTGCTGTAAAAGGACCGAAACTAACACCTGCCAGCTGGGGCTGTGCTCAGTGCCCACAGATGTGTCTGCCCACTAGCAGATCTTACAAGATGGTGGTGTAGGAATTATGTTTGAGGTGCTCTTATCACAGGTCCCATAGCATCAGGACAAAACGCCATTTTCTCAAACCTTATCATCTCCAGTGTCCTCCCTTATGGCTTGACTGGATTAGGAGCATGAGACTCAAATGTGCTGAACCCTTCCCTAGCGAGTGCCTAGTTCGAAGGCAAACCTCCTTACCAGGATGCGAGGTGGAACAGACTTTTTCCCAACAAAAGTGCCTTCTTGAACACTCATTTTCTCCCAAGACATTTTTGTCAAATGAGATAAAATACACTAGTATTTTATTTCCAAAATTGATTTTCAGGAATCAGGAAGTATCTGCCACAACACCATTTTTTGGTCTATTGACAAGATAGAGACTACCAAACTCTCTATAAATGGATATATAAAGTAACTTCAACACACAAAAACACAGTGTGTGTGAGGAATGGTTTCAAAATTCAGATGAACCACCAAATTCAGCTGTACATCATCATTACTATTCCAGTAGCACTCATTTACTTTTGAATTTATATCGGAAATAGTAACCATATGCAAAGACTTACTTCTTCGAAATCTGTTATTAGGCAGGTGGCACACTAATTCAAATTAAAAAAATTTAACAAATAATTGAAAGATACTTGCTACCAAGTTATTGACATAAGGTACAAAGTAGCTTACAGTTAATTAAGGTGCACTAAGTGTATGGGCACCAATAATGTCTGAGAGGAAATATCCTTTTTCAGATTCCTTATACTAAGGGGAGGGAGAGGGATAAAAACTGGATTCTGCAAGCACCAACATGCAACTATTTTCATTTCTTTTCAAGCAAGAATTTGGGGACTTACATAAGACTGTACCAAACAACTTAAATTTGAGTCCTAACCACAGATGCATACAGTGTTCTATGCCAGGCCTAGAGCGAGACACTCCGGGAACCTCAAGAGCCAAAAAAATTCAAGCAGTCACCAAAAACCAGTACAATGTCACATGACTAGACACCATCACTCTCAATTACACCATTCAGATACATTAATCATTCACTGTATTTGCTCTGTAGACAGCCACATGCTTTGTTCTTTCATCTGTGAGGGGTTTTTTTCTTCCTTTCCGAATCTACCCATGCCAATACTGGCAAGCAGTTCCTCTGAAAATCTGCTGCAGGTATTTTCAAAGCCTCCATAGCTGTCTAGATTGGGTAAATACTTTAAGTATAGTCCCCACCAAACTACTGCCAGAAATTAACAAATGGATTTTTTTTTTAACAATAGTTAAAAACCCCACAACTATAGAAAAGGTTACAGTTCTTTTAATGCCATGTAACAAGTTAATTTTTAAATAATCAAAAAAGTTTTACTCATTTCCATCTCATGGAGCAACAGGTGAGGCAGTGCTACTTCTTTATGGAATTACTGGATTATGCTATGCTTGTCTCCAACTCAGACTAATAGATTGCTGGGATCCTCAACCAACAGCAGTACTGGGCACAAGTCTTATATGGGATAGTCATTACACCTAAACAATCAGTAGCTAGTTTAAAAAAAAGTACTTATTTTTAAATGATGCTTTGGCCCTCTTATGATACTGAGGTTCTCCAAAAGGATCTTCTCCCATTTGCACTGACATTTAAGGCTCTCGCCACTTGGAAGGATCGAGGTGGTACAATGTTATGAATGAGCAATCTTTACATCAGAAAAGCAAAAAGCTGTCCTGGGGTGGTTAATTTACACAAAACAAAGAATGGTATTTTCTTCAACTTGCTCATAAAGCTGCAAACATTTTCCCACGTAATCTTTGTGCTAAGTTTCAGATGCTAGAATGCATTTCATTTGGAACACTGCAGCGATACAATACAAGAAGGGGGTATTTTTAAATCATCAAGGTATGGCAGGTATCAGAACCTACCATTTCTTACATTTCTAACAGGCTCAGGTCCACATTTGTCACTGATCTCTATGCTGCTCCACCCCCGTGACCAGTTACTAACAACTGCCTGCTGGTGCCATTTGCATGTACGCATAAAAACCTTCTTCCAAATCCAGATGTAGCTGTAGAGAACCTCAGATTAGAGTCTCAGATTCTCACTCTTAATTGAAAGTCAGAGATTACCTGTTGCTAGACCAGTAACAGCATCAAGGCAGAGAAAGTCAGGCAGGACAGCCCAAAGCAATTTCACTGCCACCTGAACACACCCGGCTGACTCCGCCTGGAGTGGACACAGCTATCTCAAACCTCCTCCTGCCTGCAGATCTGGGGGGTGGCCATCCTGGAGGATGAGGAGCAGGGAGCACAGATGTCTTCACAGGGCTGCTCACACTGTGACCCTCAGCCCATCACCTAAGCCATGCACTTCAGGACCACTCTCATCCAGTTCAAGCTGTGTTGCCAAGTAGCCAGTCAAATATTCACAAGGTTTTCAGAAGGTGCTAGAGTAACCTCATCCTTTCAGTATACAGACAAGATCCGAGATTTTGTACTCTATGTTGCATACCCAGAAGTTAAGACTTCTGAAGCTTTGAGACTCGCAACACAAAGTTGTTAGAAAGAAAAATCCAAACAGGAAAACTAAGAGGGACTCAACACATACTGTAGACAAAATATTGGCACCACATACAGTGCTGGCAAGTAGAGCAGCATGCTGTGTTTCTAAGGGGGTCACAGCAAGTAAAATCCAACTCCTAGAGCTGGTGATAGCAACCTCACCTGAACAGCAGCTTTCCCTTTGTCAAGCTCATCTCTAGGTCATTTTATGGTAAAGACAAAAATTGCCAGTGCACTATCAAGGATCTGAACAGCTTTTCCCCCTGCCATTCTCACCAGCCTTTTGAGAGTTCCCCTCTAGCAGCATTCTCCATTTCAGGGATTCAACCTTTCAACTGAAGCATGTGAGATCACTTATACTCTTGAACCGGCTGAGCTGCCAGCCTCCCCTTTGTTGCAAAGGGATTTACACTATAATGGCGGTGGGAAGCTCATTCTTTTAAGGAAAGGCTGGTGAGGGGGAAGACAATTTACTTGCCAGCATCCTATTCTCAAATCATGCTGTCCACCAGCTCAACTTCTCCAGTTCACAGAACTACAGTAACCTTACCACATCACTCATTTGCAAGGAGTTTGCTGGGAGATGACTTTTATGAACAAATGGCTAACTTGAGTTTACTTCAAAAAGAATCCTTGTACATAGTCTTAAGAGAAGTTAATTTCAAGCCTAAATGTGGACATTTGCACTAATTTAATTTAGCCCAGAGTAAATTATTTCATCATTCCACAAAGCTTCCCTCTTAATACATGTGCATTGTTTTTGTGATTCACTTAATCTGGGACTTTTTAGCTACTTCCTGTTATAGCCCTGCTTTGCCAAGCACATTGTAGCACATCTGATGGCTTCTATAGCTTTTCAGGAGAAACACTGGGGAGCACCACAGTAGCAGAGATGCACTGCTGAGGGCAGAAGATCATCTGAATAAGAGTAAGCAAGTCTACTTCAGTTTAAGAGCTAGTGACACACTGCTTTGGCCCTCCACCTTAACATATGCACAAGTAGCAGTTGCCTGGTGCATTTCTGTTCTTAAGTTGCAAATTGTTTGATAACTGCCGACTGGTTTCAGGCTATGCTAGCAGTTACCAGGCAGTATCATATTGCTGCCTTTCAAGTAGAGTCACACTCTTGTAAATCCACACAGAGTTTTTGTTTGCTTGCTTGCTGTGTATGCCTAAAGCCTGTTATCACCAAAGAAAAATAATAGCATCTCAAGTACGAAAATTGGCAAATACTAGTCCCTGGCATAAAGAAAGGTCTGTAAGGAGCAACTCTTGTTCTGTTAAAAACCGAACGTTATACCTGCTTCCGATTTGATTTGACCTCCTGCACACTCAAATGGCCACGCGCTGAAACACACAGCATGGCCTGCAGAGTGCAGCAAGAAAGAGGCTAGTGCACTCCAAAGCTGGTGGCAAACCACAGTCCCCATGAAAACCACATGTGCCAGAGACGAACTATTTTGCATTTTGCTTACTGCTAATAAAGCCGCTTCACTTCATTAAAAGCAGCTTATCATTTTATCTACTCACTCTGATTAATTAACCTCTGGTTAAAATGAATGAGCACTTGATTTGAGGATTCTGCTAATGTGACACCGGTGAACCACCACTTGCCTACTTCCACCCTTTTCCTTTTATTCTGCATTCTCCCTGTACCAACAGTGTCTTATTTGGCCATTTGGATTGACACCCCCAGTACCTTTCGAGCATACTACAAACACTTTTACAGAGAGAGGCGAGGACGGAAAGGTGCCACAGTCCTAAACTCATCCAAGGCTCGATTTCCCTGCTGGAATATACAGATGGATATCATCTACTTCTCACTGTAATTACTATCACAAGCTTGGAAAGAAACAGCACGGAAAGAAGAGCGAGCCAGGGAAATACACTGGGTTGCTCAGAACAGGGGAAAAACAACAGTACCATTAATACATACAGCTCATTTGTGTTTCCAGAAGAAAATAATTTTACATATGAAGCACAAACAGCAGTTCCACCAAAAAACTTACTTTCTTAGAGAGCGAAGAACTTTATCCCAAGCCAAATATCATGTGCTGTATATGAATAAAGACAGCTTCTGCTACAGTATATGCCTACAGATTTCACAGTTGCATATTACCGCCAAAATCTCAATTTCTAGCAGCAAAAAACTTATGTTACCGTTCTTTAGCCAAGCATCTGAAGATTGAAATATATCATAGCTGCTCATTTTGCTGGCAAACAGTGCTTCCCTTCATATACCAAATTTTCATCTCTATTCAACTGCTTTTATGAATGTGACAAATACCACACCCACCTTCCCTTTTTCTTCCTTTATCTTGTCAAGTTAAGCATCCATTCTTTTGCAACAATGCCCACAGAGAGAACAGAGATCATTAGGCCTCAAATTGTAACAAATTTGTAGTCAAAGAGGAGTGGTGGAGAAGTTGAGGGGAAGTATAAGTTCCTGGGTCACCCTAACATTTATGTCTAAATTCCTTTTCAATCAGGGTAAACTCTAGGTAATATTACCAAAGCAACTAGAAACGTTGTATTTGCATTACAAGCAACTGAAAGAGGTCTCTTCCCAGAGAAGAGCACATTTAGGTTTTGAGCCCTGGAGTATGAGCACAAGCCTGAAATTCACAGTCCAGCCAGACAAGGCTGTATGTGGGAAGGCACAAAAGGAAGATCTGGTTTACATCACAGAGCAGGGCAGTAAGTGACCATGAGTCACTGATGCACTTCACTTGGCTTTTAAGGCCATCAGCACTAGATCAAAAACGTTTCAGACCACACATTATACTTCCCAGTATAAATTTACCCAGCCAGTTCAAATCTGCATAGAACTTTCTACACAAAAATCTCTTTGTAACACAAGGCTTCCTGCAGGATCAAGTATGTTCTGGCCTGCAGCTGACGGGATGTTAGCACAACTCTCTACTGTAATGCTTGGACTAACTGAACAGGAGCCTTCCCACGGGGTAGGCCCAAAAGGGATGAAGGAGGATGAAGGATCCTGGCACCACCACCTGAACTGTAAGTATTACCCAGTCCTCCCAATGCCCCAGGCAGCACCACATTTTCTAGACCTTAACCATGCATATACCAGACACAGTAGAAAAGAGACAAAACAGAACTGGGAAACATGGTTTTGAAACATCAGTTCATTATTTCAGTTCATACTCTAAAATACTTGTTTTAGGGAAGAAAAATTCTGTTTGTTTGGTTTTTGGTTTTGATTTTTTTTAACAGACAAATTGTTGAAGGAATTCTTAAAGAATTCATACACATCTTTGCATAGCTGAAGGATGGAGCAGTATGAATCCAGGTGGGTCATTCCCTAGCAGAAGAGAACAGCCATCTCTTGTAAGAAAATCAGGCAACAAAACAGGTCTTTTTCTACTGCTGACTTCAACAACATTAAAATCTGATTTGGGCCTTCTAGCTTGCTTTGAGGGACTAACAGATGATATAAGCAATAGCAAAATACCAAAACCTGCCACCTACACTAATATCCGTGCATTACACTTTGTTCCTCTCAGCCACTAATTATTTTTACTCTTTCCAAAAACTCCTTCCTGCAGATTTGATTTGCACACCCACTGCTCTGCAGCACCCACTCAAGCCAAAGCTCCTCCTAGCAGGCCTGCAGAGCTCCAGAGAACATAAGCCACCTCAATGCTCAGGGCAATTACTTACACGCCAGGGGTGATGGTGAGCAGACATCTAGCCTCCAGGAGCATCCTTTCAACCCCTGGGAGTGCATGCAGAGGAGTCAAGCTATGACCCAACTCCAGTTCATCGGGGTAGTGGAGCTGGGAAGGAGGGGAGGCCCCAGCGCAAAGGAACACGCCACTCCATGTAGGAATTTACTTACTCCTAAGTAAGTAAACTCAGTTTTATAATCAGAAATAGGTCTGTGCACCTCAAATGCAATGACGGTGAGGAGTACCGAAAACTCCCCTGCATTAAGGACAACGGAGGCAGACAGACCATAACTGCTGAAACTGGAGGAAAGCCAAGGGACCCAGAGCTAGCTCTGCTAACACTAAAGAACTGTAGGGTTTTAACCAGCAACAACAAATGGTCATTGCCATAGCTACAGTACATGAGGAAGACAATACCTTCAAGCCCTCCATACAGATACAGATGCCTTGAGGCAACCCCTTGCAGTCTTTTCACCACCTCTCCCTGCAACCCTATTCACTCTCTCACTTCGTGGGACCTGTGAAGCCTGCCCTCAGAAAAGGACTGACCCAGACAACTGAAAAGGCCAAGAAAATTCAAAAATTGCTGCTCTTACTACCATTTTAACCTAGCTTCTTGTGCCTAGATATGCCAGATGTTTACTCTGCTTCTTAATATTTCTTAGATCTTGGATACAAAAGGAGTGATTTAAGAACAAGTTAATTTCAGCTCTGAACTCCCCACTTTCTCTGCATTTACAGCCAAAGGTGTTTAAAACAGACTTTTAGGAGGTACAAAATAAGCATCCAGCTTTCAGAATGTATTTTTTTAAATCCTCTCCATATGAGAATAAAAAATTAAAACCTGTAACCTTCATGAAATGAAAATTAGAAAAATATCAAAGGTTTCATTAAAAAACAAGAGAGCACAGGCTCATTGTTAACATAAAGTTAATTAAGTACTAAAAGGCCTTAAGCAGTGGCAAAGTCCTGATTTAAACCGGGAGATGGTTAAGGCTTTGCAAACTGAGGTCTCTGGAAGAACCTGTCATGCTCTCATAAGGTACAATATACCTTTGCAGACATTTAATTGTACTGAATACAGTCACCAAATAAGGAATCCTAACCCCAAACTTATCTCAAAGGATTTGAGGAAAAAAAACCAAAATAATCCAAGACTCAAAACAAACACCTTGCTGAAACTCTCTACAAAGGCTCAAGAGCTATGAACTTGATTTATACATGAAAATAAAACCAGAAACAAACAGGGTAAGCTTCCCACTGACAAGTACGTTATTACAGGCACACCACTTAACATACATAGTGTCACCCACCTGAAATGTTAGCTAGCAGCAGTGTCACCTTTCCTTTGGAGATGATTCAGGGTGATACAAATGAGAGGGGAAAACTGGGGGAAGTAGTGAGGCAAATAAAAGTGCTTTCAAGAATCAGTGCAAAATCATCATTCTAGATACATTAATAAGAAACACAACTTCTGAAACAATCTGAATGGAGGTACGATTGCTTTTTCAACAAACAAAAAAAAAAACTTCTCTTCGCCCAAATTTAGTTAGAGGAAATGGGGGAAGAAAGCATAGCACTAAAGGCCACAAACAAAACACAGCAAACTAGGGGCTACTAGCCAGCCTCATCTTTTGTTGCCTCGTCCCCATCCTGCCTCTCCCCTCCTTTCTATCCCCCTTCAATATTTCCAGTCTGGGAAGGAGTATACGCTTCCTGGTCCTCCACCTTTCCTGAAGCTGCTTTAGTACAACACATGGGCAAGAACTCCGGTTTGCTTTTGTTCTCAAATTTCACTGTCCCATCCCATACAGCTTCTCCAAAGCTTTCCACCCCGAGGAATAGTCTGCATGACTGCATTCGATAATAGACTCTGCTGCTTAAATACCATACATTTGCAGACAGTTAAAGCATGTTTTACAAAGGTACCATAAAGGAGTTTAGCAACACGCGTCTCCTGGGTGCAGAAGTCGCTGCAGCAGCTGGAAAGGGACCCTGTCCAACACGGGGCACAGTCTCCTCCTCCTTGTGAGGGCGGAAAGGAGTGCAGAGACAAGGTGTTTGTGCTGGCACTGTTCCCAAACCACAGCTTCGGAGGGACAATCCATCTGACATGTTGCAACTCGGGAAGCACATGCAGTGGAGGGAGGAGGGGAGCAGCAGGCAGGGAATCCCCTCCAAATTTCCAGTGCTGCACAAGAGGGACAAACAGATGCATCCAGCCAGAGAGAAATGGCAGTGGGCTGTGCACAGCCTCCCAGTTGATCCTATGAATCGAGCAGAGGCACTTGTCTCTGCTGCACATCACTGCATAAGACGCATGCTGGGAGGGAAGCAGTAACAACTGATGCCCAGGATCCCACAAAACAGCTTGCAAAGCTTGTGCTTCCCTCAGCCCCCAACCCAGGGAGTTTGAAGGCATTCAGAAACCGTAAAAAAACTTGGCTGGAGCTACAAATCTTAATAGCAGCTTTCCTCCGTACCTGCAGCTCAGTCAAGCCTCCCACATCTCAGCGTGCCCCAAAATTCTGTGTTTCAAAGGAATTTTACAGAGCCTTCACTTGCCTGGGAGAAAACAGGTTCAGAGGCTTCAAGGCAGCTTTTGTGGGCTCCTCCTCTCAGCATGCTGCAGCATCAGTGGCAGAGGCAATGCCTGCCTGCAACAGCGCAGGCAGCTGCATTATTTAGTCTGGCACCAAGGAGAAAAGCTATCATCCATTTTTAAGTTAGATTCAGGGAACCAGCTGGGGACCAGTGATTGCCATTTCTGAAGTACAAGAGGCGGCGTGTAACCAGCCTTTCCATAGTAACAAAGATTAGCGGCCTGGAGTCTGACACTCCTCCTGCATTAAAAGATAGGAGACAAAGCGATAGACAGGTAATTACATAGAAAGAGCCCTGGGGAAATTGCAAACTCCTCGAGAACCCTTTAGTTGGTCTGTATGTTTCTCCTTGTCTCTGCTTCAGCTGAAGGTCTCCAAGAAACATTCGCTCATTAGGTCATTAGCTTTATTGTAGAAGGTAGCCAGGCAGCTGGTAGGGGCCATTCAATAAAGACTTAGCTTGCCTCTGCACCGTCAAGAATGAGAGAGAGAATGAGAAAGAGAACATCCCAAGGCACATTACCTGTCTGCAGCTTATCCTTGATAAGTTAGTGTACTTAGTCAGTCTGATGGGTCTGACAAATGAACTCTGACAAATCACACTGGGGCAATTTAAGACATTATTGCATTGCACTGTCTTCCCAAACCCTTCCCAAACGTTAGCACCACAGAGCAAATCTGGCAGAAAAATTTATATAACACACTGACCTCCCCAATTCTGAGCCTCGTAAGTTAGCATAAACCCCTTCTCAGAGCTGGTTAAAGTTAAGACATCAACTATGAACTGGAATGGCTGAGGTCTAGACAGAAGATATTGCCGCCGGTACAAAGATCATTAATGTCTATCACAAAGATGGAATGGGAAATGACATCTCAAAGCTCTGCAGACAGTTCCGAAGCAAATACAAATCTAAACATTGAGTTTTGGTACTAAAATATATAGGCAATTTGTCTAGCAACTGACTTAGTCTACTCATGCAGCTCAGGATTCTGTATGAATCACAGCACTAATTTTTTGTCCTTTATATATCCTGACACATAAATTGAATGTCTTGAAGTGGAAAGACAGACATGGATTACACATGGATCACAGCACCAGATAACTACAAAATTTCATTACTTAGAAGTATTACAAAAAAGACACTGCATTTGAACTCTCACACATCAGATTTTGCACTTCTGTCCCAAGCTAAAAGTCTCAAGAGATGAAGAATTGCTATGTGTTTCCAATTCTTCACAAAACACACCATTCAGAGCTAGAGCTGGGGTTCCAGCTGGTTCCTATCTTATCTGTCAGTAGTACAACCAGCCATGAAACCATGAAGACCCCCAGAGAAGACAATCAGGTTTAAAAAAGAAACAAAAGAACAGAAAACAAACAACAAAAACCCAAAACACATACAAAACAAAACAACTAAGTGACGAAAAATCTATAATTATGTGATTAGATGTACATGTATAATAATAAAAGAAGCACTTTTTGAGACACAATTCTTCCACTTGGCTTCTCCAGACCTAACACACTGTCTTTTCATCTAAGCTTATATTCAGACAAAGATTTAGTTAGTTTAGTCTGCAATATAACAGTTACATAATTTTTTTCCTCTGCGAGCATTTAAAAATGTATCTCATTGTTTAGTTTTTCCCAAGGGACTGGAAAGTCCACACAGAAGTAGAGCGAGAAGTGCACAAAGCTTCTGTTTGCACCACAGTTAGGAGGGCAATCCACATTAACCAGAAGACTTGTCTAAACTCCATGTAGACAAGCTTCTTCTAACATCATCCTTCTTTCCAGAAGGAGCTGAGCAGGCAAGACACCTCAAAAAGCAGATAACAATTACCTCTTACCTTTCTGAAGAGGCCGCCGCCAATTAGCACATTCCTGAAGCTTCTAATT
>NW_010512499.1:28227-28798 GCF_000687285.1 Phaethon lepturus | reverse complement strand
TGCAGGCAGCAGGCAAAAGCTTCACAATTGCTAGCCCTTGTTCTTGTGGGGGACTTCAATCTACCGGACATCCGCTGGAAGTATAAGACAGCAGAGAGGAAACAGTCTAGGAGTTTCCTGGAGTGTGTGGAAGATAACTTCCTGACACAGCTGGTGAATGAACCTACCAAGGGAGGTACCTTGCTTGACCTGCTCTTTCCAAACAGAGAAGGACTGGTGGGAGATGTGATGGTCAGAGGCCATCTTGTACTTAGCGACCATGACTTTATAGAATTCTCGATTCTGAGGGAAGTAAGGAGGGGGGTCAGCAAAACTGCTACCATGGACTTCAGCCTGTTTAGGTCACTGGTTGAGAGAGTCCCTTGGGAGACAGTCTTGAAAGGCAAAAGGGTCCAGGGAGGTGGGACATTCTTCAAGAAGGAAATCTTGAAGGTGCAGGAGCAGGCGGTCCTGATGTGCCGTCAGACAAGCTGGTGGGGAAGACGACGAGCCTGGCTGAACAGGGAGATTTTGCTGGAACTCAGGGGAAAGAGGAGAGTTTATCACCTCTGGAAGAAGGGGAAGGCTGGAA